>NW_006204064.1:1055653-1063682 GCF_000334495.1 Tupaia belangeri chinensis
GATCTGGGTGATATTTTTCTGTTGGGTTGGAGGACTCTGGACACTCTGCTCCAGTGCTGTTCCTTCAGGTCTAGGGTCTGAAACCACTTCACCTTCTTATCACCTATCAGATTTCTCATTTCATTGTCCCTTACACAATTAACCAGAGTTTACTTGGTGGTGCTTAGCAGAGGAGCAGAGGAAAACAGGCCTTCATCTGTATTGTGATAGAAGTCTGTTTGCTGTACTTTAATTGCATATTTCCATTCACATTTCTTACTAAACTTAATCTTTCTTTGCCTTATTATAATTATTTGAATAAATTTACAGATGCTAAGATTTTAAATGTCTTGAAAGTTTCTCCCTATATATTTTACGATGTCTTGAACACACTGGGTTCTTCCTGAAAAGCTCTTATAAGTGACTGAATGTTTTTTATCTCTTGAACTGTTTAATGGAACAAAATCTACCTATTAAGAGAGTAGTTGTTGGCAAAATGTAAGCATGTTTTAGAGCTGTTCAACCTTGTACATGGACACAGGAGTGACACTGAAAATCTTGCTCAATGTGATTCAATGCAACTTGGTTCAGAGCATCCTTCATGTCATCACATTTTTCTACTTCTAGCATATCAGAAAATATGGTTAAAAATGGTAATGCTGGGACCAGCAGTTAGCGTAATGTCTATGTCGCTGGACTCCCACGTAATTGTCCCAGACCCGGTGGCTCAAAACTCACGCTGGGCGCGTGTGCGTGCATGCCCAAGATCCTGAGAGGAAAACAGAGGAGAAGGGATTGCGGCGTGGCCATCCCCCATGGGGGGTGATTTCTCGCTTTCTCTCTCTCTGTCTGTCTGGCGAGTGCACGCGCCCTATAGCAAAAACCTCTCCAAAAAAAGAAAAAAAAAAAACGGTAATGCCAGGACAGACTGCTTCACCATCCTTTCCTGTAGCCCTTATTCTCCTGCACCCTGTACCCTTGAACACACACGTATGTGCATGCACATATGTACACAGACCTTTTCTTTGTAGTTTTAGTTTTTGCTCTAGGGTGTGTGTACTCACAGAGAGAGAGAGAGAGAGAAAGAGGGAAAGTGAGAAATCAACCGCCAAAGGAATGGCCATACCATAATCCCTTCTCCATTCTTTGAGATTCTGTGCTCGCAGGTACACATGCCTGGTATGAATCTCAAACTGCCAGGTCCAGGATTTGAACTGAGAAGTTGGCCATATGAGATCCAGCCACCTTAACCTCCATGCCACCTTCTGGCCCCTGCACAGATGTTTTAAGCATTCAGTTTTTTGAAGAGTGGGAAGTCAGGTAGCATATCATGACTTTTTTTTCTAGAAATGAGACCACTGTGTTGCCAACAAAAGAGGAGTATAAAACACTGATGACTACTAAGAAAAACACAGAATGGCATTGCCAGGAAACCCCAAATTACTTAGCCCTTCCAGAAACATCAGTACAGATTGCATGTAAGAGCTGGAGGGCTTCAGGCAGGGAATGCAATGGATTGTAAAACCAGGCCCCTGCTGAGGCGGAGATAGGAATAAGATGGAAAAGGCTGAACCCCTGACAGCCTCATTATTAGGATATATTTGTATAAATTGCTACCAAAAATGTATTGTTATCAATTTCTCAGTCTTTTATTATAATATCCCTTGCGACTTATCATTATCTTTGCTGCACACATGCATCTCCACGTTGGCTTTGCTTTTTGACAAACAGAAGTTTTAATTTTTAATGGAGTGAAATCCACTGTTGTTTCCTTTTATGATCTTTTCTCTCTGCTTTTAAGTTTATAAAGTCCTCTCTCACTTAAGTTGGGATAAATACTCATTTGTATTCTGGGTTTCTAATGATTGATTTTATACATATATTTATTGCTTTAATCTAGCTGGAATTAATTTTAGTGTATGGTCCAAGGAGACTGTAATTCTTCCATCTCTAATGCACTCCTGATAAGTGAAAATAAGGTCTTACAGGATAGAAAACTCGGGCTACATGCATGCTGCTCGGTGTTATAAGGCAGGAATGAAGTGAATGAGACACTTTTCTCAAACACCTAAAGCTTCATTCTGCTTTATTGGTAACTTGAGGCAACCTCTCTTATTCCTCAGTGTTTGTTCTTTCTGTACAGTGGGGACACCAGTATTACCCACGGTGTGCCCAAGGGTAAAGCAATTGCTTAAAATCATCGCGCCTCCGAGCATGTTCTGTGTGGGGGATTTTCCATTACAGGGTACACTGTGTACACAGGGCCTTGTGAAAAAATGTGAAGAGAGGAAATAGAACTTCAGAAAACATGAAATGAGCTATCAAGGGCTTCCCACTTTGAAAGGACAAACACAGAAATAAAATAAGTCCTGCTATTTGGAAGACATCAAAAGTAACCTCTCAAACTCCTAAGTTCTCTTCAAATTCTACATGTTTAATTTTAAAAACAAGCAATGCTTTAGTGTTGGCATGTCTGAGATAGGGGATGTCAAGTATTGAAAGGTGAATTAAACAGAGGGAATTTATAGTCTTATAATTAATAAATAGTCCTGAGGGATTCTGAAGAGAAATTGCCCCATTATTAGCTGGTAATTAACAAAGCTGGAAGCCAGGGCAGAGCTGTCCACCTTCCAACAGGTGTGTCAATAAAATATGATATGAATGGGCCATGGGAAAATAATGACACATTTTTGCATAGAAAAACACGTCATGACTTTTCCAACAACCTAATATATTCAGAATAATGACTTTATCAGTCTTCATTCCTCTTTCCAGGTGTACTGACTGCTCACTGTAGGCCTGTACCCTAAAGGAATTAAAACTGAAGGATAATCCCTACACTCACAAAAACTACCAAAATTGGGTACACACATCCAGTGTCATAAAAATATATTTGGCTCAGTCACAGTGGTGTAGATAATGGTGTGCTGCCCTGCAGTACAGGAACCATAGGAAAGACCACAGTTCAGATCCCGGGTTCACCTGAAACACTCCCGGCATGTGCTCACACATACCCATGATCTGGAGGGCAGGAAGGCTTGGTGAGTGGTGTGTCACAATGTGATGACAGTCCATCAAGGGTTCCTCTCTCTCTCTCTCAGAAGACATTAAAAAATGCAACCAAAATATATTATCTGGTTTCTGAATCATGCTATACTACATTGAGAAGGTAAATTACTCTGATAATGCCTTTAAACAAAAACTTTCAGGAACCAGCAGTTAGCGTAATGGCTATGTCACTGGACTCCCATGTAGTCGACCGTGGTTCACGTCCCCGACCCGGTGGCTTAAAACTCACGCCAGGAGCTTGTGCGTGCGTGCCCAAGATCCCGAGAGGAGAATGGAGAAGAAGGGATTGCGGCGTGACCATCCCCCTGGGGGGTAATTTCTCACTTTCTGTCTCTCTGTCTCTCTCTCTCTGGCTGTCGAGTGCACGTGCCTTATAGCGAAAAAACCTCTCCCAAAAAAATAAAAATCTTTCAAAAATTTTTTTAAGCCACAAAACTATATGTTCTGGAAATTTAAACGGAAGTCCAATATATGAAATAGAATAATAGACAAAAGGATAAGTTCTTTGATTAAATGGAGATGTACTGTCAAAGCATTATCTCCCTTTAAAACACACACACACACACACACACACACACACACACACACACTTGTATGTACACCTCTAAAGCTTCACAGAATAGAGTTTCAAAACCACTACACATGAACTGATGGATGGAAAGGAGTACAGATAGACAGGTGATACACTAGTATAGTAGAACATTCATGCTAGACCACAGTGTTGGATATATGGCGTATTGAATATAAAATGCTTTCAATTTTTATATATGTTTAATTTATTTCTTAGCAATGGTGGGGAAAACAAAATACAACCTGCTCTTCTTGCTTTCTGTATTTTACAGATCTCTTATTAGTTACTAAACATATAGAATTACTATGTGTTCTTAACTGACTACTTTATCATTATAAAATGTCCTTCTTTATCTTTGGTAAACCTTGCCTTGAAGTCTACTTTGTCTAAACAATATGGCCATATTGGCTTTCTAAAAATTAATACTGCACAGCATATATTTTTCTTCCTTATAATTTGAACTCTTTGTGTCTTCAAATTTAAACTGTACTTATGATAGTCAACATAGATAAGTTTTATTTATTATTTATCCATCCAGCCTTTGACTTTTAATTGGGACGTTTGGTCCATTTTCATTTAACGTGATTTAATTCATTATCAAGTTTGTTATCTAGCTATTCATTTAATATTTGTGCCATCTACTTTTTAAAATTAACTTTCTCCTTTTTCCTTGGCTTCTTTCTGTTAAAATGAATAATTCTTAAATTAACATCTTATTGCCACTGTTGGCTTTTTAATTATACCTCTCTGTATCCTGTTTGTGTGTCCATTTCTGTGTGTGTGTTCTGTGATTAACAATATGCATCTTTACCTTATCAGTATCCACCAGAAGTTAATATTACACATCTCATGTAAAATATAAGAACCTTGAAATATTATAATTGCATTTACTATTCCCTTGTCTGTTATGCTATTGCTGTCATGTTTTACTTCTATGTAAATTATAAATTTCATAATATAATATTATCATATTTGCTTTAAATAGTAAATTATTCTTAAAGAAATTAAGATATTTAGAAATAGTATATATTTTTTCTTTCTTTCTGCATTAAAAAAATAAAAGTCATTCCAATGTCTTCTGGATTCAATAGTTTTTTTATTTAGGTATCTAGAATAACTCTTACTGTTGTTCTCTTATATATAATGTTTCTCCCCTGCTCCAACTCCTATCAGATTTTCCCTTTATTTTTGAATTTTCTTAGTTTGGCTAAGATGTTCCAAAGTGGTGTGGGTTTATTTGTTTTGATACTGTTGATACTGTTTTGGTTTGTCAAATTTCTTATATTTGTGGTTTGATTTTTTTTTTTTTTTGCCACATTTGTGGAAATTTGGTCCTCTATATAATATATATAATATAAAATTAGTTTTTTGTCATAGGGCATGTACGCTCACCAGAGAGAGAGAAGGAGAGAAAAAGTGAGAACTCACCCCCCCAGGGGATGGCCACACCACAATCCCTTCTCCTTCATTCTCCTCTTGGGATTTTGGGTATGCTCACATATATGCCTGGCTTGATTTTCAAGACACCAAGTCTACAACTTGAACCATAGTCAGTCATGCAGGAGTCCAGTGCCTTAGCCACAATGTCACCTGCTGGCCCTCAGTATTTTTTTTTAATATAAGTATTTTCATCCTTGTTCTCTGTCTCTCTCTCTCTCTCTCTCTCTCCCCCCCTCCTCTTTTCTGGGACTCTAATTGTACAAATAATAAACTGCTTGCTTTTGTCCCACAGGTCACTGAAGCTTTACTAATTTTTTTTTCTTTTTCCCTCTGTTTTTTAAATTGGATCATTTCTACTAATCTCTCTTAAAGTTTACTGAGTGTTTCTGTAGTCTTTAACCTGCTCCAAAGACCATGCAGTAAGTTTTTTATTTCAGAGGGCCAACCAGAGGACCAACCAGTGTCGTGATGGTTAAAGCAGCTGTAGCCACGTGGCCCACTGCACAATTTGAGTTCCAGACCTGGCAGCTGGAAAAACATGCTGAGGGCATGCATTTGCATGACCAAAATCTTAAGAGCAGAATGGAGGAGAAGAGATTACAGCATGGCTATCCCCTAAGTGGTATTTTCTCACTTTTCCTGTCTCTCTAGCAAGTGCACATGTTCTACAATAAATTAAATACACACACACACACACACACACACACAATATATAATATATATTCAGGGCTCCTGTTGAGTTTTAATTTGGCAGACAATTTACTAAGAGATCTTCTTGATCCTTTCATTGTTAGGGCTGGTCTCTTGCAATTGGGGAGAGCATAGCCTTACTTTAGTGTATGGTTCTCTTTTCTGAGGTGGGCCATTCTGGAGTTGCACTCAAGGTCCAGGTGCTCAGTAGAGTCTTTTCTTTCAGAATTCCAACATATCCTGTTTCTGGGCTACTACTGGCATCTTTGGTTCTCAGTCCCACAGTGAGCACTCTCTGCTAGACCTCTTGGAGTTCTGCCATGCTTTTAATTGTCAAATATTCAGACAATGAGCTGCAAAGAAATATCCATGTACACTTGTAGGTGTCCATTCTACCCTATGCCATTGGTTATAACAGAAAATACCAGTAATTCCAGTAATTCATGAAAATAGAGATTTGTTCGGCTCATGGTTTGCAGAATTCAAGGACAAGGGGCCGCATCCTTTGAGGGTCCTCTGGCTGCATTACGGCCTGGCAGCGGGAAGGAGCATATGTGGAACAGAACAGAGCATGTCTGTGTGTATGAACTGATCTCATTCCTTCTCCTTATAAAGCCACCAGTACCTCAGTTGGGGGCAGGAGTGAGCTCACCATGATAACCTTATCTTATCCCCAGTTACCTCAAGGACTTCACATCCCAATCCCACAATCATACCAAGGTACTACCTTCTTAATATCTTCTCGATGGCTCACCAAGTTTAATACATTAATCACTCAAACCACAGCAATGCTCTCTCCCATGTGTTTCTCTTTTCTTCACTACCCTGTTCTGCTAATTCTAGCTACCTAAGCAGACTTCCACTACAAGATCTACTGCCTTTTTTCTTTAAAACTGCCACACAACGCTTGGTTCCATCTCCTGACTTTATAGTCCAGTGCATGTACCCTTAGGCAGAAAACCAAGGTGAATGTAAGGATTACCTCTGGGTTTACCATTGCAAAATCAACAGCCCTGCATTACCTGTTATCCAACTTCTAAAAACAATTGCTGTGCACATTTCATCTATTTTTATAGTTGCTCATGGAAAGCAGTCAATGCTGATAACAGTTACTTCATTGAGGCTGGCAGCAGAGGGCCTTCATTTTCTAAACTCACTGCCCTTGAGAACTAAAATACTTTAATATTTCTCTCTACTATTGCCAACAACATTGAAACTTACAACAGATCCTATTCTTCTATCACTCACCTTGATATAGTGCACATTAGTGATGGGTAATCAGGCTTCCTACTCCTCCTCCCATGTTCTCAGTTATCTGGCTGACAGCCAATATCTTTGCCCAGGAGCAGGAGAGATCAGATAAAAAGTTCTTCCGCATTTTCACTTCTTGAAAGCTGTGAAAGTCACTTGTGTAGGAAAACAGTTTTATGACGAAGTTTGGAGATTATGTGAAGATTTTCATTGTCCTGACTCACCAGCTTCCAACACCATCACTACAACAAGCCCTTCCCCAAAGCTAATTATGTATCAGTTGTCCCAAATACCTAAGCAGTAGTTTACCTACAATGAACCACCCCTGTCTCTGTGATAGAATCTGACCTCTGCTCATGAAAGAGCTTACCAAGATCAACAGCACTGAGACGCTGACTTCCAAAAGCATCTGGTTTCGAACAAACTTTGTGTCATTTTAAGCATTTACACATTTTAATAAGGATAAAGCTACAGTAAATTGAAGTCTCAGAAAGAAGTTCAAATGAGTAAAAGTAAAGCCATGTTCCTTTTCAAAAGTGGGGGCAAGTGTATGTTTAGGAATGTACAAAGGTTACTCTGTATCTTTTTCTACTTTTTTTTTTTTTTTTTTTGCCTTTAAGGTATTGATTTTATCTTAAAGCCCAAAATATAATACTTGGCTAGAGTCTTCAATACAAATCAACAATTTAAACAGGCTGAAGCTTAAGTACATTGCTCTTCAGAGATCACCTAAGAAAAGAAAAGGTGGCTCCGAAATTGTCACACACTCAACAAGTTTAAGAGAGAGGAATGTGAGTAGCAGTGAAAGATGGGGAGCGGGAAGGTTAGGTGCACTAAGGTGCTCCCTTCCAGGTTGCTGAGAAGTTTCAAAACGGTTCATGTATCTCCATAGCCAAAGCGGTATAATGTGTTTTCTTAGCTGTATCAATCCCTCTGCATATTTAATTAAAACTTTATTTTACAGTTATTTTTACCCTGTGTACTTGAAACTTCACTGGTGGCATAGAATTTAAGTAACCATTTTCCAAG
>NW_006204065.1:0-8391 GCF_000334495.1 Tupaia belangeri chinensis
AACTCCCTCTGCTGACCATAAGCCAGTATGTTTTAATGTGGTTAGCTGACACTAATACCTCAGTCAGAGCTCACCTGCCTGCCTCTTAGCTATGGTACAGGAAAACCTGTCTTGCTAACTGAGGTCATTCCCTCTGCTGGCCATAGCCCAGTATTTCATTAGTTCTAATGTCATCATCAAACACTCTTAGATGAGTCAAAGGTCCCCCTACTGACCCTTGGCTCTGATCAGGACATGGTATGTAGTTATCTGAGGTGGAGCTCTCACTGCTAACAATAGGCCAGTGTTTAATTAGTTATAATGAGGTATTCTGGCACTGTTAGCTGGATTAAAACTCCTCTGGCTCTTCGGTGCAGTGTAGTAAGAGGTGTGTGCTTAGCTGAGAGCCACTTCCTTCTGCTGGCATTGTCCATTGAGGCGTGTTATGTATACAACTGACCCAGTTGGCTGAGTCAAACCTCACCCTGCTGCTAAGGCCTATGGTGCACGACAACCTGTATGGTCACCTGAGATACAGCTCCCTCTACTGGCAACAGACCAGGGGCACATTAGTTATAACGTGGTCTGATGACAGTTACCAGAGTCAACACCCCAACTGGTGTCTATTAAAGGTCTTGAAGGAAAAGGTTTGTAATTAACTGACGTGTAGCTCCCTCTGCTGACCATACACCAGTAATGTGCTGAAGGATAAGTTGTACTTAGCTGAGGTTTAGCTCACTCTGCTAGTCACAGGCAAATATTTCAAAAGTTCAAATGTGGTCTACTGAATCTATTAGCTGAGTCAAAGCTCCCCCTCCTGCTTCTTGGATGTGGTGCTGGGAAATGTCCATAGTAGGCTGAGGTTGAACTCCCTCTGCTGACCATAAGCCAGTATGTTTTAATGTGGTTAGCTGACACTAATACCTCAGTCAGAGCTCACCTGCCTGCCTCTTAGCTATGGTACAGGAAAACCTGTCTTGCTAACTGAGGTCATTCCCTCTGCTGGCCATAGCCCAGTATTTCATTAGTTCTAACATCATCATCTAACACTCTTAGAGTCAAAGCTCCCCCTACTGACCCTTTGCTCTGAGCAGGGCATGGTATGTAGTTATCTGAGGTGGAGCTCTCACTGCTAACAATAGGCCAGTGTTTAATTAGTTATAATGAGGTATTCTGGCACTGTTAGCTGGATTAAAACTCCTCTGGCTCTTCGGTGCAGTGTAGTAAGAGGTGTGTGCTTAGCTGAGAGCCACTTCCTTCTGCTGGCATTGTCCATTGAGGCGTGTTATGTATACAACTGACCCAGTTGGCTGAGTCAAACCTCACCCTGCTGCTAAGGCCTATGGTGCACGACAACCTGTATGGTCACCTGAGATACAGCTCCCTCTACTGGCAACAGACCAAGGGCACATCAGTTCTAATGTGGTCTGATGACAGTTACCTGAATCAACACTCCACCTGGTGTCTATTACAGGTCGTGAAGGAAAAGGTTTGTAATTAGCTGACGTATAGCTCCCTCTCCTGACCGTACACCAGTATTTCATAACTTGTAATGTGGTTAGAGGACACTGTGAGCTGAGTCAAAGTTCCCCCTGGTTGGCTCTCAAGTGTGAGGCCAAAAAAAAGTGTAGTTAGCTGGGATCAAGCTCTCTATGCAAAAGATAGGCCATAATTTTAATGTGGTCTACATTCACTGTAAGCTGCTTCCAACCTCACCGTGCTGGCTCTTGCCTGTGCTGCAAGATGTGTGGTTACTTGAGCTCCCTCTGCTGGACATAGGCAAGCATTTCGTTAGATGTAATATGGTCCACTGACAGAGTTTGCAGAGTCAAAGCTCAACCTGAAGGCCCTTGTCTGTGTTCAAGAAAAAGGTTGTGGTGAGGTGAGATTGAGCTCCCTCAAATGACAACAGACCAGGGTTTCATAAGTTCTAAAGTGGTCTGCTGACACTCTTAGCTGAGTGCTCTCCCTGCTGGCTCTTTCGTGTGGTGCAGGATAAAGTTTGTGGTTACCTGAACATGCAGTCCCTCATGCTCACAATAGGCCAGGGTTTCATAAATTCTATTATGCTATGATGATGCTGTTAGCTTAGTCAAATCTCCATCAATGACTCTAGGCTGTGGTGCAGGATAAGGTGTGGGGATACCTAACTTTGAGCTACCTCTGCTTGCCATAAGTCAGTGTTTCGTAACATCTAATGTGATCTACTGACCAAGTTTTAAGTCAACGTTCCCCCCTCCTGGATCTTTGATATGTTGAAAAAAATAGGTGTGTGGTTGGCTGAGGTCAAGGTCCCTGTGCTGACACTACTACCTCAGTCAAGCCCCGCCAGCTGGCTCTTAAGTGTGGTGCAGGAAAACCATACACCACTGTTTCATGAGTTTGAACGTAGTCTGCAGACACTGGTAAATGAGGCAAGAATCACCCTGCTAGCTCTTGTCTGTAATACAGAAGGTGTGTGGTAACATGATGTTGAGCTCCATCTGCTGGCAAAAGGAAAGGGTTTTATTAGTTCTAATGTGGTGAGTTGACACAATTAACTGACTGAAAGTTCCCTCTATAGGCCCTGAGGTCTGTTGCACGGAAAGATGTGTAGGTAGTAGTTGTTGAGCTCCCTCTCCTGGAAATTGGCCAGTGTTTCATTAGTTCCAATTTGGCCTACTCACACTGTTAAATGATTCAACACTCCCCTGCTGACTCTTAGCTGTGGTGCATGATAACAAGTGATGTATAGTTTTCTGAGATTAAGCTCTCTCTGCAGGCCATAGGCAAGAGTTTCATTAGTTATAATGTGGTCTGTTGACACTATTAACTTAGTCAGAGCTCCCTCTACTGGCCCTTGAGTGTCATACAGGGAAAGGTGTGTGGTTACCTGAGGTCCAGCTCCCTTTCCCGCCAATAGGACACTATTTCATTAATTCTAAGGTGGTCATGCTGACACTGTTAGCTGAGATGAACCTCCCCCTGCTGGCGCTTGGGTATAGGGCAGGAAAAAGGGTGTGGGTAGTTGAGGTTGTGCGCCCTCTGCTGACAACAGACCAAGGTTTCATAAGTTCTAATGAGGTAGCCTGACATATTAGTCAAGTCTAACCTCCTCCAGGGGGCTCTTGGATATGGAGCACTAAAAGGTGTGTGCTGGAGATTTCTCCCTCTACTCGCAATAACACAGTGTTTCAGTATTTCTACTGTGGTACGCTAACTATTAGCTTAGTCAAAGCTCCCCCTGAGGGCTCATAAAAGTGATGAAAGAAAAGGTGGGTTAGACGAGGTGGAGCTCCTTCTGCAGGCTATATTTCAGTGACTCATCTATTCTAATATAGTGTGCTGACCATGTTGACTGAGTCAAACCTCACTGTGGTGGCTCATCTGTTATGCCAGATAAGCTGTGTGCTTACCTGATTTCAAGGCCCCTCTGTGGGCCCTAGGCCAGTGTGTCATTAGTTCAAATATGGTCTGTTGAAATTTAGCTGACTCTTACCTCCCCCTGATGGTTCTTGGATGTGGTGTAGGAAAGGTGTGTGGTAATCTGAGGTTGTGCTCCCTATACAGGCCTTAGCCCACTGATTCATGAGTTTTAATGTGGACTGTGGACACTGTTAACTGAGTCAAAGCTTACCTTGCTCTTTTTTGTCTGCGGGACAAGATAAGGTGTGAAATTACCTGATGTTGAACTCCCTCTGCTGGCAATAGGATACTTATTAGTTAGCTCTAATGTGGTCAGATTACATTATAAACTGAGTCAAAACTCCCACAAATGACTCTTGGCTGTGTTACAGATTAAGGCGTGTGCTTACCTGAGCTTTAGCTCCTTCTGCTGACCATATACAGGTGTTTCATTACTTCAAATATGGTCTGCTGACACTGCTTACTGAGTCAAACATCTCCCTACTGGCCCTTGGGTTTGATGCACGAAAAGATGTTTGGTTAGGTGACGTCAAGTTCCCTCTCCTGGCAATACAACACTATTTTATTAGATCTACTGTTCTCTGCTGACACTAACAGCTGGGTGAAAGCTCCCAGCTTCTGCCGCTTGGCTATGGTGCAGAATAAGGTGTGTGGTTAAACTGAGGATTAGCTTCCTCTGCTAGAGATATAGGCAAGTTTTTCCTACGTTCTAATGTGATCTGATGTCACTGTTAAGTGAGTCCAATCACCTTCTGTTGGCTTAGGGTGTGGTGCAGGAAAATGTGTATAGTTAGCTGAGGTTAAGCTCCCTCTGCTAGCAATAGGCCAGGGTTTCACAGCTCTAATCTGGTCGGCTGACATTGTTAGCTTAGTCGATGCTCCCCAGGCTGGCTCCTACCTGTGGTTCATAATACAGTGTATGCTTAGTTTAGGTTGAGCTACCAATGCTGGCCAGAGGAAGAGGTACAGGAAAAAGTCACATATCAAACCTAGAAACACAATCCATGCGTGAGTTCTCTCTGCTGGCCTTAAGAGGTAGTGCATGACAAACCCTCATTAACAAAGTTGAAAACACTTTCCAGGAGGTATAGTGGTAGCAATTGACTTTACGAGTTCAGACATGGCAATTTGTCTATAACCAGATAATTATTGAGACCTAGGGAAGAACTATCATGGCAAGGATGGGAGTGAAGTCTAAGGTCTTTAACAAAATAACTCTGAATTCATGTTACTGGACTAAAGGAAGGTACCCTGGACTCAAGCTGAGAAAATTAACTAAAAACACTGCTAACCAAGGTGAGGTAATGCTGGTGATGATTACAAGAGACTGAACGCATTTCATGACTGAATTATAGAGTTAGAGAGAAAAATTTGTTGTCCACCAACAATGTTTTCATAATTAAGACACTCCTGTTAAAGCCTCTGATTCTGCTGACAGTGGACCTGGAATGTGAAACTGGCCTTCATGAGGACACATACACAAACGTTCCCTTAGTCTACCTGAAGAATCAGGGCATTTCAACTTACACCAGGTTCCTACAACCTAAACTCTGTCAATGAAGGAACTGTGGTGTCAAGCCAACCTTCACATACTACACACCCAGGCTCCCGCCAGCTTCAACATGAAACCCAAAATCTTCCAACCACTGCCAGACCACTTCATCCAAAACAAAGCTCTATATTACATAAGAGTGTCACAACAGTCTTGACCACAGGGCACATTCAGACTCACCAGTGCCTCTCCAAAACTCAGACAGATCCAGCCGCCACTGAGGCCACCTTGTCCTGGCCAACAATGTTGATGGAGCAACAGTCTAGACTAAGACATGCACCTCAGTTCACCACAGATCCTCAAACACCTGGAGCCTTGTAGCCACCACCAGGCTCTCTTGCCCCAACCAACACAAACAATAAAAACAGCATGTCATGCTGTGCTTGACTCGGCATATGCCCCAGCTACACCCAGATCCTACCCAGGACAAAGATTATTTCTAATCACTGCCAGACTGTCTCACCCTAGAATAATGCCACCAAAAACACCTGAGGAGCTGTGCTAGTCTTGACAGGGGAAGATGCCCCCATTACCTAGAGGCCCTCCCAAAGAACCCAGAGTCTTCTGGCCACTGCCAGGCAACCTCATACTGAACAACAGGGTGCCACACATTTCTAAACAGGGGCATGCGCCCCTATTCCCCAAAGGTTTTCTTTGAGATACAGAGCCTTCCAGCCACCACCAGTCCTTCCTTCATGAACAAAGTTGACATTGGACGCAGAATGTCATGCGTGATTGACTGAGGCATGTGTCCTGACTCTCCCACCAGAAACTTCAAAACCCGGAGCATTCCACCTACTACTGGGCCCATTGCCCTGTCCAAAGCACAGATGCCATGACAGTCTTCAACACGGTGTACAAATTAACTCCCCCATGTATTCTTCAAAAATCTTCAAACCGCTGCCAGGCCACTTCATCCAAAACAAAGCTCTATATTACATAAGAGTGTCACAACAGTCTTGACCACAGGGCACATTCAGACTCACCAGTGCCTCTCCAAAACTCAGACAGATCCAGCCGCCACTGAGGCCACCTTGTCCTGGCCAACAATGTTGATGGAGCAACAGTCTTGACTAAGACATGCCCCTCAGTTCACCACAGATCCTCAAACACCTGGAGCCTTGTAGCCACCACCAGGCTCTCTTGCCCCAACCAACACAAACAATAAAAACAGCATGTCATGCTGTGCTTGACTCGGCATATGCCCCAGCTACACCCAGATCCTACCCAGGACAAAGATTATTTCTAATCACTGCCAGACTGTCTCACCCTAGAATAATGCCACCAAAAACACCTGAGGAGCTGTGCTAGTCTTGACAGGGGAAGATGCCCCCATTACCTAGAGGCCCTCCCAAAGAACCCAGAGTCTTCTGGCCACTGCCAGGCAACCTCATACTGAACAACAGGGTGCCACACATTTCTAAACAGGGGCATGCGCCCCTATTCCCCAAAGGTTTTCTTTGAGATACAGAGCCTTCCAGCCACCACCAGTCCTTCCTTCATGAACAAAGTTGACATTGGACGCAGAATGTCATGCGTGATTGACTGAGGCATGTGTCCTGACTCTCCCACCAGAAACTTCAAAACCCGGAGCATTCCACCTACTACTGGGCCATTGCCCAAATGCCATGACAGTCTTGAACATGATGTACAAATTAACTCCCCCATGTATTCTTCAGGATCTAGAGCCCGGAAGTCATCACTGGTCACCCTCCCCTGACAAACGCCATCAAAAGAGAAGGAATGTCACAACAGTCTGAACTGGGACACATGTCCCACCATCCACCTAATGCTCCATGGCACCCAGAGCTTGCCAACCAACACCAGCTCACCTAGACTTGACCAAGACTTGTCAGAGCCAGGAACTTGCTGAAGACTTCATCAGGGCATTTACCTCAGCTATCCTAGATCCTCCTGTAGACCCAGAGCCTTCAAGCAACTGCAGAGATGCCTCAACCCAAAAAACACCAATAACCAGGCTGGACTGTTATGCCACCCTTGACTGAGACATACAGTCTGACTTTCTCCAAAACCTTATGGATACCCAATCACTGCCAGGCTGCATTGCCAAGGCAAACACCACTAACAGAACCAATGTTATCATGCCGGCTTTGAACAGGGTGCCCAATGTAGCTTCCCCCAGATAAGTATCTGAAATCATAGCCTTCAAGCATGTACTGTGATGTTTTTACACAACCTATGCCACAAAGGAATCATGGTTTCATGCCAGCCTTGACCGGGTCATGCACCAGAGATTCCCACCAGTTGCAAATTATAAACAAGAGCCTTCAAGCCCAACCTGGACAACTTTAAGACACCTCTAACATGATGGAGCAACAGTGTCAAAGTAGTCTTCATCAGAACATATAACTAAGCTCCCCTCAGGTCCACATAAAAACATGGGGCCCACCATCCCACCCCCTAACCCTTAAGTACTAGAAGTCACCACCAACCAGAAATCTCATTAATCTTCTAAAATCAATCCCCAACTTCTAATCTCTAACCACAATACTACCACCAACTGAACTATAAATCCATAACACAAACTCATCCCCTACATACTGTATCTGACAGTCCACAGGCTACATCTCAGCACTAGGTTGGGGCATAAATGGATACTCCCTGTGGATGTTGCCAGTCACCCAATGCCCAGCAGAAATCTCTGCTGGGTACTGAGGAGAAATTGCTATATGGACTGAGGAGCCTACTTGGAGGAATTACTGAAGTGGATTTTCACACGTTTTGAGGGGGCCAAACCACACTGCTGTCGTCAAAGGCAGGGTAGGAAAAACTCACTGGTTAGCTGAGCCAAGGGTACCCAATGCTAACTCTTGGAGGTGGTGCAGGACAAGGTGAATAGTCAGATGTGCTCAACCTCCCCCTGCTGACCAAAATGGATGATACAAAAAAACTTCATACTAACAGACTTAAAAACACCACTTAGGTGACCCATGAGATCAATTTCCTGTACGGTTCATATTTAACAAGCGATCTACAACCAGATATCTTCCTGAGACTTAGAGTAAAATTATAGAGTATCCTTGGTATAGTGTCTGTAGTAATAATAGAAATAACATTGAAGTCACATCACTGAACTAATTCAGGGCCTCCATGATTACAGCTGACAGGATAAAGTCAAGACATTGCTACACATGGTCAGGCAATACTAATAACGATGACATGACACTGAATGAATTTAGGATGAATTGACCCCTTATGATCTTTTGAGTGAATAAGTACTTACTCAATAACATTTTGTTTTTTAAATTAAAGCACTCCATTCTTATCCCAGTCCTTCCACCCATGCAGTCAATGTAATCAGAATATAGAGTCAACTTTGAGTGGAACAAGTACCGTATTTCCTCCCAGATATGCATCTGGAATTGAAGGTTTCCAGTACATACTAGGTTGCTTCATTCTACCATCCAAAATGGACCTAGCTGGGGGGTCATGAT
>NW_006204066.1:0-749 GCF_000334495.1 Tupaia belangeri chinensis
AATTTGCTACAGGGCACACATACTCACCAGTGATACACAGGAAAAGAAAGATACCAGGCCTGGGACTTAAAATTGTGGTTAGCCATGTGGGAGTCCAGCACCCTACACACCATGCCATGTGCTGGTCCCACAACTAAACATTTCTAATTAGAAAAAAAAAAAAAAAAAACAGATATTCCCTCCAAGGAAAAGAAGGCCAAAAAATTACAGAGACATTAGGTAGATTTTTAAATGGTCAATAAATATGTAAAACATGTTTAACATCTTTAATAGAAAAATAACAACATCAAATAAATAAAACTAAATACTATCAATAAACATATGGAACTCAACTCTCAGGGGAAAAAAAAATAAGATTGAATGTTAAGTTATCTACATTTTAGGAAACTGATTCAACAAGCCCCCAGAAATACATACAACCAGCATAATTACAAAGAAATGCAAGCATGTAATAAGGAAAATTATAAGAACTCATTGCATTAGTTGAAACATTTGAAATTGAGGTGGACGAGGCAAGAAGTCATTAAGGGAGAAATAAATGGGATGATGTGGGACAAGTGGTTTCTAGGGGTAAGTCATAATTTAGATCTTAAAAGTCCAATTTAATAAATAGTATAAAAGACAACATAAGTTATATAAAGATGACATATGTATAATATACAAGTATGCAAGTTTTTAGAAACATATATAGAATATATAAAAAAAATTTATAGACATGAAAAAAATGTGGTTACACATATGTACATGAA
>NW_006204067.1:0-973 GCF_000334495.1 Tupaia belangeri chinensis
AAAAAAAAAAAAAGATTAACCCAATTAAATTTGGGAAAATGAGCTGAACAAAAATCTCTTGAAGGAAGACATATGAACAGCCAAAAAGCATATGAGGAAATGCTCAACATCCCTCATCATAAGGGAGAAAACCACAATGAAATACCACATAACACCTGTAAGAATGGCAAAGATTAATAATATAAAAAGTGATAAGTGTTGGCAGGGATGTGGTGAAAAGGGAACCCTCCTACACTGTTGGTGGGAACGTAAACTGGTTCAACCACTGTGGAGAACAATATGGAGGTTCCTCAAAGACCTACAAATAGAACTACCATTTGATCCAGCAATCCCACTTCTGGGTATCTACCCAAAGGACAGGAGAATGCTGTCGGAAAAGTGCTTGCACATCAGTATTTATTGCAGCATTATTCACAATTGCCAAGACGTGGAACCAACCTAAATGTCCACAAACTGATGAACAGATTGGAAAAGTGTGGTATATATACTCTATGGAATACTACTCAGTCATAAAAAATAGCAAGACCCTGGCATTTGATAGAAAGTGGTCAGATATGGAGGATCTATTGCTGAGTGAAGTAAGCCAGGCTATGAAAGAAAGATATTGCATGTATCCACTTAATATATACCAACTATCTGCACTCTATGGTAGAGAGCAAAATATTGGAGGAATAAAAGCGATGAAAGTACTTAATGAGAATAAGACAGTGTTGAATGGGGGAGATAAAGAGAAGAAGATAGAGAAAGATAGCAAGAGAACAAATAGAGAGGCATGAAGTTAGTGGGAAACAGATATGGCTTATTACCTGTTGATGATGACATGTATAGTATTCTCAACTGGATTGGTCTGAAAAATATTTCATGATGGGTAAAGTCTTTTTACAAGCAAAATGAGAAATAGTGATTGTTTAAAAAATAATTAGAATAATAATAATAATGATTGGGAAAAACATTGAAAAGATATTGAAGGATG
>NW_006204067.1:1037-8545 GCF_000334495.1 Tupaia belangeri chinensis
TACACTGTAAAGTTACATGCAATCCAATGTAATATAAACAAGATTATGATGATAATAAAAAAGTAAATTAAAAAAAAAGATTTGAGGCATCTGGAAAGCACAGTGTATTGGCTAGGATTTGCACATGGAATGAGTGAGCAATAAATTAGGGACCACCTAGGAAACCTGTGCACCTAAACTTAAATGCATCTCAAATACAACAGCATCTGTTGTCCTAGGACCTTGAGTAAGGAGCCGAAATGAGTGGTCAGCATGGAGACAGCAGAGTATGCAGCATCACAACATTAGGCTGGAAAATCATTCAGACAAGTGAAACGTCCACCCTCCTCTTTGCACTTGGCTTAATTAGGGACCACCTAGGAAACCTGTGCACCTAAACTTAAATGCATCTCAAATACAACAGCATCTGTTGTCCTAGGACCTTGAGTAAGGAGCCGAAATGAGTGGTCAGCATGGAGACAGCAGAGTATGCAGCATCACAACATTAGGCTGGAAAATCATTCAGACAAGTGAAACGTCCACCCTCCTCTTTGCACTTGGCTTTCCAGATCCTCGCCGGGCTATAGACAAGGATCTGGAACACAGAAAGAGGGAAATGCTTCCACGCGCAGTAAGAACACCCCTACGGGGACGAGAACCTGCCACAGAACAGAAGGGTGTTGGTTCTGTTGTGCCTGATGAAGAAGAGGAAGGGGTGGTCAGCACAGAACTGGGGTCCAGAGACCAGGCAATACCCTACCAACACAACCGCCGAGGCTGCCGCTGCCTCCATGCCTTCCTCGTTCACCTCCACAAAACTCTTGTGCATAAACTTGGACAAACACAGAGCGGTTTCACCTGCCATTACCAACAAGTCAGCCTTGCCCTGGACGAAGGCATCGACCACTCCCAAATGCCGAAGCACAGATTCCATGTCATAATTCTCTTGCAGCTTTTGTCTCAGGAGGAAAACTTCAACATCAGTACTCTTCATACACTCTGGTTTGGGCCAGGCCATCAGTTTCTCAAAAGTGAGGCTTTTTTCCACCTGTAAGACCAGAATTAGACTTTAAGTGTCGGGCTTTACTGTGATTCCACAAGCACACACAGTACTCACACCCACACAGATACCCATGTCTCCTGGTTGCAGATGGACTGCCAGGAAGTGGTGTGCTCTGCTCCTCACCCAGAGTCCCACGTGCTATTCCAAACACCACTTCTGTGACAAGTAGGGAGACTCCAAGAAGCCCACAGACAGGAAGACCATGGCTGTCCTCTCCTCCCAAAACACTTCCAAGAAATCATTTTTAAAATATTTATTTATTTAATTCCATTTGCTATTATTTTTTAATTTGACCAGAGATAGAGAAAGAGGAAGTGAGAAAGCAAGCCGCCAGGTCCAGGACCTGAACCATAGTCAGCCACGTGGGAGTCCGGCACCTTAACCACTACACCACCTGTCAGCCCCTAATACTGTGTTTTGTCAGTTTTGTTATTTATTTCATGAGAGAGAGTCAGAGACAGAAAGAGAGAGAAAGACAAGCACCCTCAACAAGATCTCATGCTACAATCCCTCTCTCCCCAGCCTTTCAGCCTTCCATGATCACAAGCACCCCCAGAGTGTACGGGTCAATGGGAGCCAAATCCTGATCTTCCAGGTCAGGTTTGACAGAGCATTGCACAACCACGTGACACCACCTCCAGGCCTCCAGGTTCTTATATTTTAGGTTTGGCTATAGGGCATTTGTGCTTGCTGAAGAGAGACACACAAGCGAGTAATCACCCCTTAGGGGGATGACCACACCACAATCCCTTCGCCATTCTCTTCTCAAGATGCTGGGTGCACACACACATGCACTCCGTGTGTTTTTCAAGCTACCAGGTCCGGGCTCAAAGCATGCAGTTGGCTTTGTGGGGTCTAGTCTTGTTAACCACCATGCTACAGCCTGGTCCAGTCCTCAGATTTTAAAATATGATGCCAATAGCAATGATTATGACAATCATGGATCTCATTTATAAAGAGTTTACTGTCTGCCAGATAATCCTGCTAAGCTTGGTTCCTGGATTCTCCCCCAATTTATCCTCATATTAATCCTATCCAGAAGACATTATTACCCCATTGTGAGGATGAGAAAACAGAGGTTGAAATTTAGTAAGGTCATGCAGATAACAATGGGCAAGCCGGCCTTGAACAAAGGTTCTGTCCAAAGTCAAGTGCCCACACTCCGGGTTCTCCAACACGAAAGGCAAGGCCAGGAGGTGGAGGCAGTGCTGAGTTCTGTCTGGGTAAGAAGGCGGTGGAAGATGTCACCCCCTTCTTGGCAGAAATGCAGAGTGGGAAGGTCTGCCAACCTCCAGCAGAGTCTCACCGAACTGAGGTCCACTCCATCGTCAGGCAGCAGAACCAGCATGCTCAGCTCCTGCCCCGCATACGGCAGGCCCAGCAGCGGCGCCCCGCCCCCCCCCCTCGCTGACACACGCCATGTTGAAGGTCGCTTTCTGAAACATCATCTGCACCAGCCTTTGTTCCTTCTGATAACAATGAACACATAAACCGAATTTAAAACAGAGCGTTCAAGAGGCAAGTAACATTTCCATACAAACTTCAGTGGGCTCCAGGATGCTGTCAACACCCATGAAAGAAAGCACCATATTCATCGCCCAGGGTTGCTTACAATGTCAGCTCAGGGGACTCCCATGTACTCAACTATGGTTTGGGTCCCGGACCCAGGGGCTTAAATTCATGCCTGGTGGGTGTGTTTGGATGCCTAAGATCCAGAGAGGAGAAGGGATTGTGATGTGGCCATCCCCCCTGGGGGGTGATTTCTCGCTTTCTGTCTCTCTGTCTCTCTGTCTTTCTGGCAAGCGCAAGCACCCTATACCCAAAACCTCTCCAAAAAAAAGAAAATGTAAGCTTACTCCTTCCCATCCCATTAACAGATTCGACAATCCTAACCTGGGAAAGTGGGAAAGAAGATGTGTATTCAGCAAAATAAAATGTTGTTCTTTAAACTGTCCAGAGGTGGAAGTCAGACTTCCTCCATTTAAAACATGCTCAGCATAGATATCTAAAAAGAAATACAATCAAATATAATGATTTAGAACGGGCTTTAGAAAAACCTTTAGTTTTAAGAACCAGGTGGCAGTGACGGATATAAAAGAATGACCAGAGTAGTAATAGAATACAAAAAAATGAAGGCAGGAAATATTTTCATTACTACATTTCTTTACCTACTGAGTTTAAATTAAATAGAAACTTATTTCTATTTTAATTAGGGAAAAAAGTGTTTTAAAAGCAAGATGAACCGTGGGACCACTGGTTGGCATGGACATTAAAGTGCTGGATTCCACATGGCTGAGTGCATAGTTCGAGTCCTTGGCCTGGTGGCTTGAAAAACACACTGGGTGTGTGTGCAGGCATGACCAAAACCCCAAGAGGAAAATGGAGGAGAAGGGATTGTGGCATAGCCATCCCCTTTGGGGGATAATTTCTCACTCCCCCACTCTATCTCTGGTGAATGTGTGCACTCTATAGCAAAACTTAAAAAAAAAAAAAAGACCAAAAAAAGGATTTTTTAGGGGTTGGATAAATTAGCAAACTCTTCTAATGCTTGCCTTATACCTCAATATCAGTGTAGGGTCTTGGTCATTTAATTTTAATATCAGAAAGCTACGAATACTGAATTAATAATGATAAATTGATCATTCGAGTCAGTACTCATTTTAATTTTAAATATACCTAACTAAAGACATACGTTTTCACAGTCTCTTTCTCTACCCCATCCACCCATGCATATGTAACACCTGGATTTTTGCTTTCTCTCTGAGCAACTGGGGCATAAAGGAAAATAATTAGTTTCGAGATCAAGGTGGCAGTAACAGATGGTAAGAAGTCAATGGAGGCATCGCAGTAGTAAAACGCAAACATTCGAGCTGCAATATTTTTAGCACTTTAGTTTTCCTCTACTGAGTTTAAAACTTTATACACAAATACGTTAGTTAACGTTTTCAGATTATTTTTAACCAATCATTTACAGTTTTGTTTCTCTTTCCAGTATCAGGCCCATGTGCTTGCCAGAGAGAGAGAGGGAAACTGAGAAAGTAGCTCCCAGGTGGGATGGCCATTCCACAACCTCCTCTCTATTCTGCTCTCAGGATTTTGGGCATACACACACACATGCGTCCAGCGTTTTCCAAGCCACTGGGTCTGGGACTCAAATTACATATCAGTCATGTGGGATCCAGTTGCTTTAACCACCATGCTACCTACTGGACTCAGTCATTTGTTTTTACATTATGTTTCTCCATTCAATTTCTTCATCTAATGAGCTTGACTTTTTCTTTTCTTTTCTTTTCTTTTTTTTTTTGGAGAGGCATTTTTGCTATAGGGCGTGTGTGCTCGCCGGAAAGACAGAGAGACAGAAAGTGAGAAATCATCCCCCAGGGGAGATGGCCACACCACAATCCCTCCTCCATTCTCCTCTTGGGATCTTGGGCACGCACGCACACATGCCCAGCATGAGTTTAAGCCACCGGCATGAGTTTAAGCCACCAGCTCTGGGACTCAAATCATGGTCAACTACATGGGAGTCCAGCAACATAGCCATTACGCCAATTGCTGGTCCCTAGCATGACTTTTTCTAAGCTTCCCCATACCTGATTTATTTTGAAAGGCATTTCTCTTGTGTATCTTTTGGCAAATTCTTCATTCCACCTCCCTTTGAAGTAGATGGCGTTGACAAGAACTAGCCTTGTCTCTGTGTTAATTGAACTGACCGGCAACAGGTCTTGAATTTTACCTTTAGAGAAAAGTAGAGATTATATTCAGTTGCTTTTTATAGAAGTGTGATAAATAAACTACAATATGACATTTTACAGATGCTAAAGTATTAGTCAAGAATATTCAGTTTTCCCATTTGCTGAGTTGGGATTGTTACATACAGAAGTCAAAAACAATGTACACAAATAGAATTCGTGACTACCGACCCATCAGGAACATCCCCTAAGCTGAGGGTGGTGAAAGACCTCCACACTGTTCAAGGACAGCAGTTTGGTAGAAAATAGAAATACTATACCAGGTCAGAAAACAAGACCAATGAGAAATGAGGGATGGGCTGGAAGGGCTGCCATTATCCCAAGTGGTTAAGTGGAGTGTTTGTTCTCATGCTCCTTGGTCATGCCTAGTTCGGACATTCTATGTTTATCCCTGAACATCTCAGGGGCAGCCAGAATAAATGGCTCAAAGGACAAAAAGCTGGCCATGAGCACATGAGGAGTTTCTGGAATAAATATTACTATAGGATCCTCTGAACAAAGCACCAGCCATACCTAGAAAAGACAAGGTGGGCAAGTAAATTTATTTCCCTCATCCCCTGATGTCAAGTGGCATCTTTTCAATGAACTAAAGCATCCTTGTTAATTCATGGTCTCAAGGGGGCATAAATGATAAAGAGTCTAAGAAGAAATGGAGAAAATGAGTCTTTAAGGAAAACTATCTCTCTTTACTGTCACATTTGTTAGCAGAAATAGCAATATTTCTAGTGGTACTAGCATAATTGGTACACGAGTACGAATGGGTCAAACATTAGACCATCTCTCTCTCTCTTTCTCTCTTTTTAATTTTGCTATAGGGCAGGTGCTCTCATTGGAGAAATAAACAGAGAGAAAGTGAGAAAGTACCCCCAGGGAGAATGATCACAGCATAATGCCCTTCTCCTTTACTAACTTCACAGGATTTGGGGGCAACACACACGTGTGTCTGGTGTGTTTTCAAACTGTTTGGTCTGGAACTCAAACCATCCACTTGGCCATGTGGGATACAATTGCTTAAACCACTGTGCCATTGACTGGCCATATTAGACCATCATTGATCTTAAGGGCCAAGGATGGAACATGCCACTCTCTGAACTAGGAACAAATAAGGTTGAGTTCCAAATGGAGAGTGTTTCAGCCTGTAAAATCGGTCAGCCCTGAAAGAGGATCTGCAGCTACTTAGTCAAGTCTAGACATGGCAAATCTAATTAAGGGAGCTTAAGGAGAAGACGTGAAAGAAGCCATAGAAAAAGTAAACTCAATAGATAAAGGTAGCAGAGATAGAGGTCCCCACAAACTATAGGAAGAGGCAACCCAAGGATGTGATCCACCAGTCCCCTTCTCACAGAGATGAAAGAATCACCCGACATGAAATTTTCAGTCTAGTAAAAGCATGCTTTAATACAATTAAGACACTGGAAATCTGGCCAATGAGTTTCTTTTGACATTTGTATCAGTTGCTATGGTCCTGAGAAGACAGACAAGATTAAATCTGTAAATCAGAACCTTTCTGAGTTTTCTAAGGTTCAGATATGCTGCAAGGCCTAGTCAGTTGGCATCACTCTATCATCTGAAATACCAGTGAAATCAGAAGAGTAGGGAAAAGGGAGCAGTCGGACAAGGAAGAGAAGGAAGAGGAGGAGGCAGTGGAGGAGGAGGTGGGCTGGGGTGGAAGGAGGGGGAAATAACTTACAACACTGACCTTCAGTCTTTTTGGAGACCCAAGTGTTTATATGTTTCCTGGACTCCTCTGCAGCTTCCCTAAAGGAAAGCTGTTCTAGCTCGGCCTGGTAGAACTGAAGACAGGACTCCTGGAACGTCTTTGGAGAGAAAAATGTTTAATGAGGCTGCATTGCTAAATAAAATGGCAGCAAGCTTCTGATAATTTTGAATACTATATTCCCCTCCACACCTTTTTTTAAAAATTATTTAAAAGATCGTATGTATTTCTTTAAGTGGTATTTTTGTATAGTAGATGTTAAAATATAAGTTTGAAAATAGACATGCATTGAGCCCTGAATACTCAAAGATGCATAAAAGAATATTAGAAGCAGTCACATTTTAAATAATGTGAGGTATAATTATAGGGTCATGGTTTCCTTTTTTTTTTTTAATGTTACCATAAATTTCTCAATATCGCTAAGGTTTTTCTCCCAGGCTCTGTAATAACAGCAGGTGATCAGAATACAGCTTTTATTTTTTTTCAAAGAATTATTTATTTACTTTTATCATTCATTCATTTTATTTTAGAGAAAGAGGGAAAGTGAGAAAGCAAGCCAGGACTCGTACCATGGTCAGCCATGTGGGAGTGTCCAGTGCCTTAACCACCACGCCACCTGCTGGTCCCCAGAATACATGCTTTTATTGATTCAATGTGGCTCAAAAACATTTTGCAAGCATACCAGAGAGGTATGCCAGGGAGGGTGGAGCGAGAGAGGACAGAAAGCAGGTGAGCAAAAGATTTGGGACCAGTCAAGGTGGCACAGTGGCAACAGAGCGCTCTGTGACACGAAGGCACATAGGAATGTCCCCAGTCCCCATCTCAAGGTTTCCCTGCATGTGCTGGGGGTGGGTGTGTGCCTGTGGCCCAGGCTGGCTGATGCTGGGGTTGGGTGACAATGTGTGGATTCTGCTAGGGGTGTTGTCTCCCTCTCTCACTCTCTCTCTATCCCTCTCTCACGGAAGAAAGAAAGAAAGAAAGAAGCTTTAGAAAAAAA
>NW_006204068.1:0-13952 GCF_000334495.1 Tupaia belangeri chinensis
ACCACCATGCCACCTGCTGTCCCCAATATTTTGTTACTTAAGTTCATGGAAGATACACAAATAGTGGGTAAACCTTTATTTCCTAGACCCTTTTGTATGTCTCAAATATTTTATGATTTAAAATCTGTACGGTTTTGCACTTTGAACTGTCTTTGCCCTGGCATTGAACTGTCCTTTTTGACCCGTTGTGGATACAAGCTGCAATCACCTTGAATCTTTCTCTCATTCAATGGTGTGGCCCACCTGTTCCCTCTACCAGGCCCGTTTTATAGCATATCTAACAGGAGGGGGTTTGTGCTGAACAATGGGAGGTTTTAATAGCTTTGGGTGGCCAGCAGCCCTCCCTCTGTGACTGGAATATGTTGTTATGGAAAACTGTTTGAAAGGAGAAAGGATTTTCAAATTTTTTTCTTTTTGTCTTTATATACTTTACTATGACCTTAATTTTCTTGCCTCAGTTGCACGGTTTCATGGCTGTTCCCTGTGTTTTATCTTTATACATCCTAGGAAGAGACTTACGGACAATCTCTGTCCTTTAGTACACATTTTGGCAGGATGAGCTTAGATCACCACGTGTCCAATTTAGGTGACTTTTTTGTTCTCCAGAGAGGATGAGAAAAGTTGGAAGTGGCTTCTACACCAGGAATTGATTAAGTTCAGATTTTTCCCACACTGGAAACTTGCTGATTTGGATTCATAGCCATGATATGAGTCAGACACAGCTGGGAACATGTCGTCCACGGATAGTGAGCTGCTCCATGCTTGGGAAAGGTGACAGACTGACAGGGCACTGTGGAATTTGTTTTGGTATGAGACATTTCTTCCCTGGAGGTGCGCCTAGGACTGCCAGCTCACTTTTGTACGGCCCTCAGGCACAGCTGTCTGGGAAGGGCTTCTGCTTTTGTCTCTATTGGTCTTCTAAGATACATGATCTTTGAACACAATAGAATTGAATTATCTGGGATTCTAACCTACAGGTTGTTGACACAGGACCAAATATCAACATGGCACCTTTCTCCGTAAGAGCAGGGTTGAGTTACAATAGAGACTGGGCGCACACAGCTTTTGTTCTGGAACAGTGAGAGTTCATCTCGGCGAGAATTGGCCAGCATTTACCCAGCACACGGCATTCCATTTCCTCCACAGCTGCTCACTGCCATACACTTCTCATCCAAAGTACAGAATCGTCCAAAAATGTGGAACACATTGACCTGCTCTTCCCACCAGGGAAATCACATTACAGGAAAAATGAAATTATTAGAATGAGGCTTTTGTGGGAAATGAAGTATTTCTGGATTTATAGGGAAGATTTGTTTCCCACCTCTCTCAAGGGCAATTTATCTTCATTGTTTAAAGTTTTGGATTCACAAATAGATTTTCCAACAAGTGTAACTTTGATATTCAAGTAATGTAATACGGCTCTTGAAAACTGAGGTGGCAGCAAATGCTGCTTTGGAGATGATGCATGCCGTGGGTGAGGGCTGCAGGGCTGCAGTACAGCACAGGAGCAGGCTAAGAGGTAGCGCACGGTGCGGAGCAGCCGTGGAGTCTCAGCAGCTCAGTAGATCTATGTGTGAGGCTTCAACGAAGAATGTGCTTAGTTACTGCCAAATGCACATGAACACCAAATACGACATCAAAATTCTGCTTGCTAATACGCCCTACTTTAAGGTATGTGTAAAAGTAATTTACAACCCCCACACTGGTGCACCATTCTAAAGAGTGCTCGCATCTTAGAAGAACAAAGAGTGTAGCATATTGATTAATAATCTAATGTTTGAGGTATTCCAGCCTCTATAGACATCTGGGTGATTTCTCTCTGAGATTTAATTTTTATGCTTGTAAAAAACAGATCAATTACCTCATAGGTTTGTTGTGAGGTTTAATAGGGTAATATAAAACAGTATAATTCCTTGCATTCCCAATCAGCAGTCAATAAATGATATTTATTAGAATTACATCATTAAAATGTAAATGGAAAAATAAAAAACTGGCTTTCAAAGTCAATAAATATCCCCCTATAATGTAATTGAATATTACCTATCACTTACCATGTCATCCTTCTCATTAATACCACTAGCGTAGACAATTTAGTTCAGTTCTTAATTGAAAGAGCACAGAGTCTGAATTAATGAAATCTGAATTAAAGAGGTTTTTCTCTAGCAAGTCCAGTGTTCAGGATCTCCAAAGACAGCATTTTAATTAATTTTAAGAAAGTATTTTAAGTAGCCACTGTGTGTGGAAAACTATAAGATATTGTGGAGGAGTAGCTACAAAAATAGGAACTTCTATAGTTACATATTATTTCTTTGAATTTATACCTTTTAAAATGTCAAAGTTATTTTTGTTGCGAACACGTAAGTGTAAACTGTGCTTCTGAGTTTTACAGTAGCCACTGCCCTGAGTTAAAGCCCATTAGCTAAATGATGTGGTAGGAAAAAATTGGCAATAGTGGTAAGAGATTGCTTCTTTGTTTTTCTGTTTATATGACTTATTATATATATTTTAGTTGGTTGGTTTTGATTTCCTAATTGGTTGATTACAAAACTGGAGGGAGAAGCAAGGATAATTTTGGAGGAAGATGTGACTACTTTTGGGGCAGCGGAAGTCTACTTTTTGGTGGGGAAGGAGAGTACGGAAGAACTACGATGCCCTCTACAATGGGCTGGCCTATTAAAAAGTGGTCCCCTAGCAGCAGCCCAAGAAATATCTACATGCCTTCTTCACAAGCAACTTTTCTAGAAAAAATGGGAGTGGGGCAGGGGGAAATAACCAACCCCATGTGACAACTGAGAAGAGGATTTGAGAGGATTGTCTTTTACTGTGATCTCAGAAATGAATGTGTCCTGTGCAAATTGAAAAACTTCGTATATCATGGTGGGGATTATTCCGATCAAATAAGATTTAACATGAATGTTCTTTCAAACCAGAAGTTCCACACGTGCATAAATTCACATTGTGAAGAACTTCTTTGTCAAGCCCTTCCTTAACTCCAAACATTTGCCATTTGTGATGTAGGCAGTATCTTACTAATGTTCACCTGAGGATCTTGTATTTTGGGGGCAGCTGGTGGCATAAATTCTATGCCTATTTTGTTTTTGTTTTTGAGAGAAAACAAGCTACAGCAAAAATGAAACTGAATTAACTTAATGGGAACTTACCAATGGGTGATTAGTGGAATTGGTGTTTACAGATTAGTAGATTATCCTGCTAACCAGCTTGTTCAAATTTAGTTCTTCTTAACAAGTGTGTGTTTAAGAATCAGAAGATAAGCATCTCTTCAGAGAATCTTCTCTTTTCTACAATCGGTCTTTTTGTTTCACTCACGAGCTCCAGGTATGTGTGGCAATGTATCCCCAATCTGCCTAATGGGTATGTCACCTGTCCTTGGTCACAGTGATTGGTTCAGGATTGGGTGTAATATTCAGGGTGGGCCAATCAGAATGAATGCCAGATTTTTCTGATGTTATCCAAATGGGCTTGCTAAACTGGTGGTGGTCTTTTCCTTCTTTGTGTAGAAACTCTGATTGAGAATGAAGCAGATACTGGGAAAACTGGGCCGTGTAATGGGGAAACATAGTGTCCTAATGATATCATGTAAGACCCTGGATCCAACTATCTTGAAGCCAGATTCAGCCCTTACATTCCCAGGGATGTGTCAACAATTTCATTTTTGTGGTTAGTTTATTTTGAGAACGGAGTCGCTCACTCCCAGTGAAAATACTTTTATTTTCCTCCACCTTCCTCTCTTCTTCTTCTCTTTCTTCTCCTTTTTCTTCTTTTTCTTCTTCTTTTCTTCTTCTTCTCTTTTTCTTCTTCTCTTTCTTCTTCCCATATGGCTTTTCTCCTTCTTCTCTACTCCTCCTTGTTCTTTCTTTCTCTTTCTTCCTTCCTTTCTTCCTCTTCTTCATCTTCTTTTTTCCTCCTTCTCCTTCCTTCTTTCTTCTTCTTCTTTTCTTTTTTTTTCCCTTTCTCTTTTCTTCCCTTTCTATAATTGTTCTCTTCCTTTCCCTTTAAAGGTCTTTAATAAGAAACTTCAGCAGAACTATAAAAACTAGGATAAAATTGTAGAAGTATCATTTATACTTGCAAGTTCTTTTTTTTTTTTTTTTAAGAGGTTTTTGCTATAGGGCGCATGTGCTTGCCAGAAAGACAGAGAGAGATAGAGAGACAGAAAGTGAGAGATCACCTCTCAGGGGGATGGCCATGCCGCAATCCCTTCTCCTCCATTCTCCTCTTGGGATCTTGGGCACGCACACATATGTGCCCGGTGTGAGTTGAAGCCACTGGGTCCGAGACTCGAACTGTGGTCGACTACATGGGAGTCCAGCAACATAGCCATTATGCCAACTGCTGGTCCCACTTGCAAGTTTGTTTTAATTTTTAGAAGTAGCATTATAAGACTTGTACATCATAATGGTTGTGTAAGAGTGGATGATCCCAGTGGAAGTGTGTGGCAAACCTGGAGGAACAAAGGGCATGCACACATGGAGAGCAGCTAGGGTCTTACCTGAATCTAAGGAAGAGTCCTTGCCTTAGCATGCTCGTCTGTTGGAACAGGGATGTAGAAACAGATACAGACAATAATGACCATCTTTTTGAGAAGCATGGATAAAAATGATTAAGTAAACAAATATGGGGGTAAAAGAGAGGAGATGATTCTGAGGTTTTGGGTTCACATGGCTGAAATGACAATGGAACAACAAAAATCATTATCAATAGAGAAAAGGGGAGGGATGAGTTAGTCAAGGCTGTACTAGTTGAAGTAGGCTGGCTTGTTCTTGCTAAATGGGAGTAGGGGTTTGATCTCAAAGAGATCAATGCTGAAGATGTCAGTCTGAAAATCCTCCTAATTACAGTGATGTTTGCTATCATGGGCCAGAATTCAGTCAAGGGAAGCAATCAAAATAAGAACGTATCTAAGATTTTTAGCTATAGAAAAATTTTAATTAGAACGAGAAATAAAAAAGAGGAATGAAAAAAATAAGAGAGGTGTCAAAATTTCAAAATATAGGAAGAGGACCATCAGGTTGCATGGTAGTTGAGGTGCTGGACTCCCATATGGCTAATCGCAGTTTGAGTCCTGGACCTGGTGGCTTGCTTTCTCACTTTCTCTCTCTCTGGTGAGCACACGTTTCTGATAGCAAATTAAAAAAATACAATAAAAAATTAAAAAGATTAAAAAATAGTAGTAAGAAATTTCAAAATTGTACTGATAAGCCAAGGACAATTTAAATTTCAAGACAGAAAGAAGTGGTGGTTTCAAATACTACAGCAATGAAAGAAAATACTCGACTATGTGGAGACATCTTTTGGAAATCTTTATAAATGAATTTTTACTGATAACTCAAAATAATTTCTAGGTGGGACAGAATAAAACACAAACAAATAGAATAACTGGGGTACAAAACTGAAAATCCCTCAGCTATTTTGAGAGAAGAAAAATCTGTTAACTTTGAAGTGGTATCATGAAAGAAAAGCTTATTAGGTTTGCTCACATCAAAAAGCCACTATTTTCTTGAATATAAAAACACACGTTTAATGGATTGATAAATATGTGTAGCAAAATATGACAAAGAGCTCATCACATGTGTAAAGACCGAGTAGGAGAAACCTAGGGAAGAATCCCCAAACAGGCAGCAGCATGGCTTATTTCCTGTCTCTTCCCTGCACCCTCGGGTTGGCGTCCCCGCTCCACGAGGGCAGAGCCCAGGCCTGTGGCGTCTACTTTGGAACCCAGGCATTGAGCACTCTGGGTAGGGAGTAGAGTTGGTGTTGATGTTTCCCAAATGGGCATGCAAGAGGAGGAGGAGGTTTGCTATGAAGAAAGGTCCAGATTTGCCTACGTTGGATTCGCGGTGCGGCGGGACATGCAAGGTGGGATGTTCTGTGTCCGTCTGTCAGGCGAGCTTCTGGGGCTCAGGGACGTCTGAGCTGCAGATGTGGGTTTGCACCTAGTCAGCTCCCACTGGTGACCGAGAGCATGGGCTCTCCATCACCCAGGGAGAAGTGCAGTGTGGAAAAGGCAGGAGAAAGAGTGCCCTGGAGGCCAGCCCTGGAGATGAAGGCGGAGGAGGCCAGGAAAGCCAGGCGGTGTTCCCATGAGAGCTCTGGGGGAAACGTAGGGAAGCGTGACTGACACGGGAGTGCTGGAAACCCGTTAGTTACGGCTTACTTATACTGCATAGTGAGTAAGGGCAGACAGCTTTTTCAATATGACAGCCAGTTCACCAGGAGACAGATTGGAGACCAAAAGGCCCATTGTCAAAGCTGCCTGGAAAGCTGACGGTGGAAAGATGGAAGGAGGAGAACACGGGGCAGCAGTGATGAGAAGGGAGCTGGACAGCACAGGAACCTGGGAGACAGAAGAGGGAGCGGGTTGGGAACCAGCAGTTAGAGTAATGGCTATGTTGCTCGATTCCCATGTAGTCGACCGCAGTTCGCCTCCCGGACCTGTGACTTAGAACTCACACCAGGTGCGTGTGCGTGCGTGCCCAAGATCCCGAGAGGAGAATGGAGGAGAAGGGATTGTGGCGTGGCCATCCACCCTGGGGGGTGATTTCTCGCTTTCTGTCTCTATGTCTCTCTCTGTCTGTCTGGCGAGCGCACACTCTCTATAGCAAAAACCTCTCAAAAAAAAGAAAAAGAAGAAGAGGGAGCAGGTGAATGTTACACTCCACCGAGTGCTGCTGGGGCAGGTCCTGTGTGTGCCTTAATGGACCCAGCCTCACAGCAGCCCTGTCCCTACAGAGCAGGTACGTCCAGGTAACTCCCTAAAAGGACTGGGATGAGAAGTGTTGAGGGCCAGGTCCAAATCCTTGTGGTTAAGGGAGTCAGTTCCCAAGTAGTCAATCACAGCTCAGATCCTGGCCTGGTGGGGGTGCAAACATGCCCTAAATCCCGGTAAGAAGGAGAAAGGAAGGGGAAGGAGTTGCGGCATGACCACACCCCATGGGGCCTCTCCTTCTCCCTCTCTCTCTGCCTCTCTGTCCACATCTGGCTAGTGTTCACACTCTCGGGAAATTAAAAGGAAGAAGAAAGTGTTTCAAATTTTAGATTTCTTTGGATATTGGAATATTTGCTTATACATAATGAGATATCTTGGGGGATGGGAGCCAAGGCCAAACACGAAATTTGTTTATGTTGCATATACACCTGTCCACAGCCTAAGGCTATTGTACACAGTATTTTAAATGATTTTGTGCATGAAATCCTTTGTGGGTGTGCTTGTAAGTGAGGAAACTAAAGAACAGACAGTTCCAGAAACTTGCCCGGGGCTTACTGCTCCTAAAGGTGGGTGTAGAACCGAGCCTCAGGTGTTCTTGCCTTCCGGGCCACTCGCTTCATCCTGCTCTGTGCAGCCTGTCAGAGAGGGACTGTGAGTAAATTCTGTCTTTTTCTTTTTTCATCAGCCATGGAATACAGAAGGCTATTTTTAGGACTATATTTTGATGTTGTTTTTAAGGGTAGTGTTTTAGAAGTCTTGCAATGAAAACATCGGCTTCCCAGAAAGCAGTTAACAGTGTCACTGGTGTTCCGACTGTTTAAAATTGATCAGGGATCATGAAAAGAAACTTATGCTTCACCGAAGAATAATATCTAAACATCGAAAAACTTAAATATTATGGAAAGAAAACATTGCAAAATATAAAATAAACAAAAAAGGGAAAGGAAACTTTGAACCTTATGTACCGAGCAAATGCCAGGTCTAGCAAACAGAATGCTAGTCCTAGATTACTTATTGATTTAAAAACAACAACAACAACAAAAACACAAGAAATAGTAAAATATAAAAACAAATTAATGTTTTATAGATCCTGAAAAAATAATTTTCAGCCAAGTACAAAAATTTCAAGCATTCCTTCCTTTAATTTTGTCATTCTTTCCTGTGGAGTAGCTCAGGGTGTCGGTTTTAAGTAACAGCATTGATAACTGAGCAAGGAAACGTAATTTGGATTATAAAATTCTTGCTTTAATAAAAATTCATTAAACACTGAAAAAAAAATTGGCTTCTATATAGTTTCAGAGTTCTCTGCATTCTTTTGGGTACTGTGTTCCTGATTTTCAGTCTCGTTTGACAGCACAAACCACTCTGTAAGGAATGAAAGTTCCCTGCATGGTGCAGGTGTGCAGTGTGACGCAGCCAGGACACCAGGGTAGGCGAGGGAGCCTATTTCTGAGCTGTTTAAGCTGCAGCCGGGACTGAAGCGATGAACACAGCATGCATGACCGTGGTGCGCGCTTGCCAGGTGGGCGCAGGGCTCTCTGAGACCAGTGAGGAAGTTCAGAACATCCACACTCGACGTGAGGATGGCTCATTTTTGTTTGTGTTATTTGGTACCACCCTCAACAAAAACATTAAATGATAGTAACCTTTTTTTCTTTTTTTTTGAGATGTTTTTGCTATAGGGCACATGCAGTCGCCAGAAAGAGAGAGAGAGAGAAACAGAAAGTGAGAAATCACCCCCCGGGGGGATGGCCATGCCGCAATCCCTTCTCCTCCATTCTTCTCTTGGGATCTTGGGCACGCACGCACACGCACCTGGCGTGAGTTTAAGCCACCGGGTCGAGAACACGAACCGTGGTTGACTACATGGGAGTCCAGCGACACAGCCATTATGCCAACTGCTGGTCCTCAAATGATAGTAAACATTCTATGGTAAACATCAGTATGCAAAATTTAATGAACAAATAGCTGTTGACTTTTGGCTAATGCACCAGCCAGTGGCCTGGTTAAGGGCTCTGGATCCCACACAGCCCACGCAGTTTGAGTCCCCGACCTGACAGCTGGAAAACCATGCCAGGTGCACGTGTGCCCAGAATCTCGAAGGGAGGAGGAAACGGAGAAGAGACTGCAGTATAACCATGCCCCAGCTGGAGAGGCGACTGCTTTGTTCCTCGCTGTCTTTCTCTGGCAAGTACACATGCCCTCTGGAAAATTTCTCTTTAAGAATGAAAAGAAAAAAGCTCAGTGGACAATGTTTCCTAAGATAGCTATAGACAATAGAGGAAATGTTTTGGGAGGCTAAGTCAGTAGAAATATCTTTTTTTTTTTTTTTGTATATAGACAGATTTTGATATAGCACACATGAGCTCACCAGAGAGACAGAGACAGACAGGAAGCGAGAAATCACCCCCCAGGGGTATAGCCACACCGCAATCCCTTCTCTTCCATTCTCCTCTTGGGATCTTGGACACGCACGCACACGTACCTTGCGAAGTCTGGGACTCAGACCACAGTCAACTATGTGGGAGTCCAGTGCCTTAGCCATTATACCATCCACTTGTTCCGATAGAACTATTTTTATGAGAACAACACAATGCTTTATAAAATCGATTCCTGAGATAGGTACTCTTACCACAAAAGCAAAACAGATCAAGACAAAAATTAGTTTTCTTATCTTACTAACTGTTGGGCTGAATGAAGCAAGAATCAAATCTTGAGTCTGCATATGGTCTTAACAATGTAGGTTAGACAGTAGCAGATGTTGTGTCGCTATGACAAACATGTACACGAGACGAGACAGCACTCTCCCATGCAGAGGGTGACAGCATTTAAACATCTCCCTTCCCTTGGCTGGCTCCTGACAGATGGAGCTCCTGCATTAGCTTTAAGGCTTGTGTGCCATGACCGGTCCTGTCACTGCCATTAGCTATTGCTCTTATTCCTAGGTGTCCTGTCACAGCGCTCGTGCCAGGCCTCCATTAAATAATTGTGAAAAGCGCTATGGGCTGGGGACCAGCAGATGGCGTAACGGTTACATGACAGGACTCCCACATAGCTGACTGCAGTTTGAGTCCTGGACCTGGCAGCTTAAACTCATGCTGGGAGTTTGTGGGCGTGTGCTCCAGATCCCGAGAGGAAAATGGAGGAGAAGGGATTGCAGCGTGGCCTTCCCCCCCGGGGTGGAAGGGTGATTTCTTGTTTTCTGTCTCTCTCTCTCTTTCCACTGAGCGCATGCACCCGATAGCAAAAATCTCTCTTAAAAAATAAAGGGTGATAGGCTGAATTATGTCCTCCCAAGATTCCCAGGTTGAAGTCGTAACTGTCAGTGCCTCAGAGTGACTGTTTGGAAACAGTGTCTTCACAGAGGGAAGGAAGGGGAAACAAAGTCATCAGTGGTCTCTAATTAATCTAAGGTGACTGCAAGAAGTCGGGGCCCGACTGCACAGGGAGAGACCATGTGACGCCAGGAGAAGGGCCATCTCCAAGCCAGTGAGACAGACTCGGAAGAACCCGACCCTGCCGACGCCGGGACCTGAGCTTCTAGCCTCCAGAGAAGGAGAGCGATTTCTGTCTAGGTTAGCGTGGAGCACTGTTAGCGCAGCTTACGCAAACTGGCACCGGAAGGTGAGGCGAGCTCTCAGGCGTTAATCCAGACTGTAAGGAGCTAATTCGACGATGAGAAAACGTGGCTGACAATTCCCCAGATGACCCTGGTTGAGTTCTTCCTTGGTAATGGAATACCTGTTCATTGTTCGTAACCGAGTCTCTGGGATCCAGTGGCCATCCTGCGGTTTCTCTCAGCTGCAAGCTGGAAGCAAGAATCAGGGTTTGTCCCATATCCAGAAAAGAACATCTATGTCAAAAACCGTTAGTGTACATTGTACACCTCACCGAGTACTTCATGGACGACGGGAGACCAGGCTCTCACACATGCCCGGAAATCTCTCTCTTTTTTTTTTTGGAGAGGTTTTTGCTATAGGGTGCATGCGCTAGCCAGAAAGACAGAGAGAGACAGAGAGACAGAAAGCGAGAAATCACCCCCCCCCCCCCACCCAGGGAGATGGCCGCGCCGCAATCCCTTCTCCTCCATTCTCCTCTCAGGATCTTGGACACGCACGCACACATGCCCGGTGTGAGTTTAAGCCACTGGGTCTAGGACTTGAACCACGGTTGACCACATGGGAGTTCAGCGACATAGCCATTACGCTAACTGCTGGTCCCATGCCTGGAAATCTTTGACCCTGCCCTGTGTGCCTTGCTCCTTGGCCGATTTTTATCTGAGGCCTTTCCCTATAATAAACTATAACCGTAAGTATAATGGTTGGGCCGAGTTCCCTGAGTGAATTACTGAGACTGAGGGTGGACTTGGGGACATAGACACTTACGGTTGGTGGCAGAAGTGAGGACGCTCAGGCACCCCTGAACGTGCCCCGGGATTCAGAAACGAGGGCGGACTTGGTACTCCCAATCTTCGCATGGGGTCTCTGTAACTTTGGCACCACCGCGGTGACAGTGGCTGGGCCGTGGGTGACAGGGAAAGCTACGCTTTCCTTAGCGCTCTCCACGTTTTCCTCCAGTCCTAGGGGAGTAGCTGACTCTTTAAAATCTACTGTATTGTGCTCAGAGAGGGGCCAACAGTGAGGACTCTTTGACAGAGTAATTCAGATTTGGATATGCAGTTGGTTCTAATTGTTCACTTTAGTGATGTTCTAGAAAGTGTCTGTGAATGCTCAGTTCATGAACACCAAACCATTGCTCCTGAGGGAACACAGCGTTAGGTTCCTACAAGCCTCCAGTCAGTATTAATGCCAACTGATCCAACAGCTCCTTGGTTATGTGTTTCCATTTAAAGACCGCTCGTTTACTCACAGTGCTGATTCGTTAGCTTTGAACGCGTGGCCAACGGCATGTTAGCTCATGCCCGAACACAGCTTAGCTACCACGTGTTCCCCACAAGGCACGTCACGGCCCTCTCACGCTCAGGAACACCAGACAGCAAGTTAGCAGGTGGAGGCCATTCTAAACAGCAAAATCACCAAAAAAAAAAAAAAAAATGTAGACACATTTGAAAGATCATGGAAAGGACCCTTGTTTACCGCGCGAGAGCAGAAGCAGGAGGTACACTCTCCTTCCTTGACCTCGGCTGGGATTAGCACCGAGGCAGCTCAGAACTTGCAGCACCTGGCGCATTCTCACGGATGGCCGCAAAAACATCGGGAGTATTGATTTTAAGGCTTCCAAAAAATTTCAGTGGGTAGGCAAATTCTCAAATAATGAGACTCTCCCAACTGTGCCATCAGGGAAAATGCTGATTGCTCTAAAGTGTGTTGAAGCAAAATCGGTACTTTGGTTATGGACGCCTGTCTCGGTGAGGAATGGAGCTCCTTCTGTTTTCCTACCCCTCGTGCCGGAGGGGGCTCTGCCTCGCTAGCCTACCTAGTGCGTCGGAAGCGAACACTTCGTTGCCTAGGAGGTGCTCTGTGTGGGAAGATGTGAGGATCCATGGCTTTTTTTCCAAGAAAAAAAAAAAAGTAGCTGCGAGGGGGACCAGCAGTTTGCGTAATGGCTATGTCACTGGACTCCCACGCAGTCGACCGCGGTTCGCGGCCCGGACCCAGTGGCTTAAACTCATGCTGGGCGCGTGTGCGTGCATGCCCAAAATCCCGAGAGGAGAATGGAAGAGAAGAGGCTGCGGCGTGGCCATTCCCCCTGAGGGGGGATTTCTCGCTTTCTGTCTCTCTATCTCTCTCTCTCTGGTGAGCACATGTGGCCTATGGCAAAAACCTCAAAAAAAAAAAAAAAAAGTAGCTGCGAGGAGAAGAAAGAGGAAGGAAGCCCAAGAACAAGGGAGAGAGTAGTGTCAGGCCCCACCGACAAAAAAGAAGAAAAGGTAAAACTGATCTGTAACTTTATCCCAGGGGTAGGAGCCCCTCTAGCCCAGGCTGGTCAGCCGCTTGTCCAGCGACCACAGGTGTTACCGCATGGCTGCATTCTGTTTCTCTCAGTAAAGAAACGACTTCCTGTTTGTTACAGAGCTGTTTGTTACAGCCACGTTAGCTGCTTTGCCCAACGGTGTGGAGCATGTCGTTAGAGTCTAACAGTGACCTCTGGACTGACGATGGCAGTGGGCCAGGCTTCCGGTCAAGAGCATGAACAGGGCAGCTGGCGTGCACCGAGGGCTTCTCATGCCTGACGTCTGTGCAAGCGCGCCTCAGCTGCGAAGGCGCTTAACCTAATGCAGGCCTGGAGGACTGAAGGTAGTACCACCCCCGATTTGTGAATGAGAAAACTGAGGTGCAGACGGAACGCTCAAGAGGTCACATGTAAGGGACAGAGTTAGTCTCCATCTCCCTACAAAGCTCTCTCACTCTCTTTTTAGTTTGTTTGTTTGTTTTGTTTTAGGGTATATACGATTACTGGAGAGAGAGAGAGAGAGAGAGAGAGAGAGAGAGATCACCCTTCCCCGGGAGGATGGCCATGCCGCACTACCTTCCCCATCCTCCCCTCGAGATTTTGGGCATGCACGCACACGCACCAAGCATGATTTTTAAGCTGCCTTGTCCCAGACTTGAACTGCGCAGTCAGCCATATGGGATCCAGTGCTGTTACCACCATGCCACCTGGCTGGCCCCGTAGTCCACACGCTTAGCCATTACCCCGTACTGTTCTTTCTCAAGGAAGAAGTAAACCTTGAAATTAAGTTCAAATTTTACTTGTCTGAAGGCAAAGATTAATTTTTCAAATTGAGCTAAAATGTGTACATGTAGTTGATTATGAGATAATATATAAACAGGATGCAGTTTTAACAACAGCTTTTCATAGTACAGAGTTGGGTAGATTTGCTATAAAATGTTTATCCAGTAGTACTCAGTAATTAGGTGACCCATCTGATAATCTTCCTGCAGAGCAATAGGAGCCCAAGGGAGGAAAGCAAGGGTCAAACACACAAGTGTGGGGACCCGCAGTTAGTGTAATGGCTATGTCGCTGGACTCCCATGTAGTCGACCGCGGTTCGTGTCCCAGACCCAGTGGCTTAAAACTCACGCCGGGCACGTGTGCGTGCATGCGCAAGATCCCGAGAGGAGAATGGAGAAGGGATTGCGGCGTGACCATCCCCCCTGGGGGGTGATTTCTCACTTTCTGTCTCTATGTCTCTCTGTCTGGCGAGCGCACGCACCCTATAGGGAAAACCTCTCCAAAAAAAAAAAAAACAAAAGAAACCAAC
>NW_006204068.1:14518-21336 GCF_000334495.1 Tupaia belangeri chinensis
GGGAAAACCCCCCCAAAAAAAAAAAAAAAAAAAAGAAACCAACAACAACAACAAAAACACAAGTGTGTGTCTGCAGGAAAGGACTGGGAGCACGGGAGAGCTCCAGAGGGGAGGGCAAGAGTCCCGCGCTCTGTCAAGGGAGGTCAGGGAGACTGTTACTGGGAAAGCTCAGAGGTAAAGACAGGCTCACTGGTCACCCAAGAAGGGCTCTCGGACACAGCGCCGGGGACACCCTGAGGAGAGCTGAAGCAGAACGCAATGCAAAGGCAGAGGCAGGTGGACACTGAGGCTAGAGGACAGGAGCACAGTAGGGCAGCCAGAGATGAGTGCAGGGAGAGTTTCTAAAGAGGGAGTAGAAGTCTAGAAGGTTAGAAATCAGCCTTGACCAGGACAAATCTGAAAGAGATAGCCAGGTAAATCAGAACCATGAGCCACTGGGCCCAGGGACCCTGTGAGATTCTGTGGGTGAGATCTGCCTCCAACCCAAATGTAGAGTCTCCAAGGACAAGAGGATGGGAAGATCTGGCACAAAGATAGAAAGTGGAGAAGCCAAGGAAAGTGCCTTCAAACAGAGGTGAAGGAGTCAGTGGCCTGGGGCAGGTTATTTCTTTGGTTAAAACACATGGGTTCTTTAACTAGCTAAGAGTCCTACTTTAAAACTGACATGTTTGTTTGATGCTTTAAGCAGGACCGTGTCCCTTACGCTTTGGTGCTTTATCAGGAGGTAGGGTGTCTGACGTTTCTTCCCTCTGTGTGCAGCTAGAGCTGTGTCCTAAGCTGATGCTCGTTCCCTGGAGTAGGGTATGATTTGGGGGAAGAGAGGAGGCGAGAGTCCAGAGCTTTCCGTAAGACATTGGTACTGAAAAAGGAGAGCAGGGGAGATCTGCATCTCATGCTGGAGAAGAGCATGAAAACATTAAACACGCTTGAGCAGCCCCACCTGGGTTTGTCCATTTAGTGAGTTATGTTTGGACATCTACAGTATGCAGGGCTCCATGCCAACCCGGGGTGCCAAGAAGAAAGGACGCTATGGCTTCTGGACTCTAAGAGGTTAGATTCATTTGCCATACTGCTCAGTAAGTCCTCTTCTTCAGTGTTAAATGACACTGAAAAACCTCAATGTACTGAGATGTAACTTTTCCGCCTGCCTTTAATTAGGTTATGGATTATGTATTAGGAAAAACCACTCTCTTCTGGTGAAAGATGCAGTTCTCTTGACAGGAGTGGCCATTTCTATGGTCAATTATCTTGCAAAAAAAAATAAGTTCTAGGGAAAAATGAAGACAAGGAGGTGGATCCTGGACTACGGGTAGGAAGAAACACTTCTCCGGGAGCTTCAGGAGGGTGCACATTCCAGGGACTCAGCCAAGAACGCTCCCATAGTTAAGAACAGGCTTCCTGCCCATGGACATAGCTCTTGGGTTAGATAGAGAGGTACCTGGATGGGCCAAGAGCTGCCTGTCAGAGAGTTGCCATAGTGGGGCCAGCAGGTGTTGTGAGAGCTAAGGTACTGGACTCCCACGGCTGACAGCAGTTCACGGGTGGGATTGAAAATTGGTGGATTGAAAATTATGCTGAGACATGTGCCAGAGTGCACAACATCCCAGGGGGAGAATGAAAGAGAAGGGATTGCAGTGTAGCCATTGCCCCTGGAGGGTGATTTCTCACTTTTCCTCTCACCAGCTCTCTCTGTGTCTCCCTGGCAATTGCATAGCCCTATGGAAAAAACATTAAAAAAAAAAAGAGAGAAAGTTTCCATAGCTAGTAGAGTCGCCATTTACCTTCTTTTCGGTGTTTTAATTGCTTTTCTATGCATCTCTAGTTTAAAGCAAACAAACAAAAAACCCCATAGTTATCACTTTGTCTTTGCTCCCTCCGAAGGGAACTGAGGAGATGATGGTCGTGTTTTTGGGACACATTGTGAAGGCTAGGTGGCAATGGCCTCTGTGCTGAGTTGAATAAGGCTCCCCCAAATTTATGTCCTTCATAGAATCTCAAAATATGAGCTTATTTGGAAATACGGTTGTTGTAAATGCAATTAGTTAAGATGAAGTCATATTGGAGTAGGGCGAGTCCTGTATTCTACATAGCTGGTGTCCTTACAAAAAGAAATAGACGGGGAAAACTGCGTGAAGATGAAGGCAGAGATTGGCATGAGGCATCTACAAGCCATGGGGCATCCATTGTTGCCAGCGGCCACCAGAGCTAGGAAGATGCAAGGTCTCCCCTAGAGTCTCCTGAGAGAGATGGCCCTGCCGATATCTTCGTCTTGGACTTCTAGCCTCCAGAACTGTGGGAGAATAAAGTTCTGTCCTTTCCAGCCACCCAGTTTGTGGTATTTTGTTACGGCAGCCCTAGGAAACAAATTCAGCCTCTTGTCCACATGTGGTAGTAAAGCCTAGGGTATACCACTGAAATGACACAAAGGGGATAGCACTCCTTTACTCTAAGATGAGCATTGTACATTTCTGAAGACAAGTGAATATTGTAATTGTGGTTTACATTTTAAATGAAAGTGTTGCAAAATTAAATTCACCTCAAACCAGGCATGCCCTTATTTCTCCCCAAACTTAAATTTCTTTTTCATGATATTGTGTGTATGCACACATGGGGCAGAGGGAGAGGAGCACTCTTCACAGGACTGAGTTCCTCTACCATCCCCACCATCCTGTCTTCTCGCCTGCCCAGTGTGTTTTCCGGGCAGTTGGGCTAGGAACTTAAACTGCGGTTGGTGTGCTTCCTAGCTCTGCAGCCCAAAACACTTTTGAGTGCACCACAAAGGCTGGGCCTTAACCTTAGTTTTTATTTTATTCCACTGGGATAGCAGAAATTTAATTGCAGTCAAGCTGCTTCCCCCCAGATTACAACCGAGTTTCAAGGCACAGAGTGGAAAGGAGTAGGGCTGCATTAGTCCTGAAGTTCTGGTGGCACCCTTCCCTTTGGGGTCTCTCAGCAAGTCCGTCCTCCCCTCTGGCCTCCGTGCTCACTCTCTCTTGGTCAGTGTTGAGGGTCCTTGTTTCTTTATGCCAGGCCCTCTGGTCTGTTGGCACTCTGCTAGAGAGAACTGGGAGATAGCGACCACCAGCAGGAAGTCTAAGGTCCAAGTTGTCTGCACTGAGTAAAAAGGTACTCTCTGGGCTTGGGGACTGGCTAGATAGTTCTTTTTCCTCTGCTTTCTGCGATCACCCCCCTCTTTGGGGGGTTCTGAGTACCACTCAGCTACACTGCGAGGTAGCTGGGAAGGAAAGGTGGGAAACATGGAGGGGATTTATCAATTAGTTTCAGAAACACTGCATCTCCATGTTTCTTTTCTAGAGAGATAATTACTAAAGCTATAAAATAAAAAAAACCTACTAAAGTGCTTTTTCTTTTCCAGGTGGCCCTCCTCTGCCTTTCTGTCTCTCAGGTCTGCATTCAGAACGTGTCCTTCCAGGACAAGCGCTCCAACAGGCGGAGCAGCATCTGGTTGTTGGGCTCACAGAAGCGGTGTAGGTAAGTCTGGCTGACATCACCACCTCCCTCACTCGAGGTTGCTGCTTGTCCTCCCAGAAGGCTGGCCATCCTTTGAGCACTGTCCTGTAGTCTCCAGGTTGCTCAGCCACTTGTGTTGGCAGAGCCTCCCACGTGGGATAAACCTGTGTTGGGCCTCGGGCCTTGCCTCGTAGGTACTGTGCAGCTCATGGTTTAAGGCAGCAGGGGATGCGTGCTGCTTCCCAACATGGAGCTGCAGCCTACTTTCCTCCTGAGAGTCAAGGCCCAGTCTCACAACTACTTGTGTTTAACTCAAGGGCGAAGAGAGGCCAAGGGAATGTAGGTCCTTTAATGTCCTATGTGGCTTTTCCTTGTAGAGTCCTTCTGGTTTCTGAGACCTCCACAGCCTCCTTAGCTTCTGGATTGGCCTGTGGGTTCTCTTTATGAATGTAGTTTACCTTGCAATGTCTATCTTTCCTCAGGCAAAGCAGAGGGAATATTTAAGGCAGTGTCAGCTCTTAGCTCTTCCGGAGCTCAGCAGCACCTTTCATGGACTTGTTTACCACGTAGATACGGGAAATTAGGAAAGCTGTAGATGAGGATCCCTCACATCAGAGAACAGCTGCAACTTGGAGAGTGATGGGTGTGTGTGAGAAAGAAAGCAGTCATTCTTTCCTTGGCCTGGATGGAGTATTCTCTCTCAGTAAAGGTGATGGGCAATGGATTAAGATAGGAGGAGCCGGGGCAGAGTTCAATAGAGTTGCTAGTCATTAAACCCAAGATGTAGTTGTTGCAGGACTAGAATCCTGTCCTTTCAAAATCTGACCACTTAAAGATAATTCCATAATACTCTGTTTATTTTTTTGGGGGGTGGTATCCTTTTTTTTAGATGCCAAATGCCAACTGACAGTATGTCTCATGTGTCCTAGGGGAACGAGGGTAGAACTTTGCCCTTGCTTGAACTGAGGCTGCAGGAGCAGCCTCCCTTGCTGGGAATCCATGACAGAGGGTTGTGGGCATGGAGGAGAAATGGGGTCTTCAGAGGGCCACTTGCATATATTTGCTTCCATAGATCTCTTTTCTGCTGAAGTCTTGTGTGGTTTGATTTTAAGAGTTAAAAAAAAAAAACAAAAACAATCCTTCAAAGTTATGGGGCTAAGGAGAAGTTAGGGGTATTTACTACCTCATCAAAGTTCCCTCACTGAAAGATCTTTTTATTCTGGGCATGTCAGACTTGATCCAGCCCCAGAGCAAAACTATTCGCCTTATGAGAGTTTGTCTGGTCAGGGCACGTCCTCGGCACCGGCTGTGAGTGCTCTTCCCGCTCTCTCTAGGAGGGTGGGGCTTCGTCCACTTCACTTTGGGCTTACGGATAGAATCCAGAGGTCCAGTTGTTGGGGCACTACTGGTCAGTTGGACTTTGGCTTCCTTGACAGTCATGGCCAAATTACACGTGAATTACCTGCCCTTTTAGTTGGCACAGCTGTGCTAATTTGTGGCTTTATATGCCAGATAGCAATACTTCAGAAACAGCTGGAAGAAGTGTTTTTTTTCCCTAAGCCAAATATTTCTGAGAAAATCTTTTCCTGAAATATTAAACATTTTAAAAGGAGGGGACAAAAATATTGTTTAATGGGACAGAAGAAACTAAAGTTTGAGTTTTTAGAGACAAGTCCTGATCATATTGAATAAATGCACATGGGTCCTATTTTGGGACTAACCACACATTGATCATTCTAAACTCACCATTTCTGACTCCAAATCTAAGTCTAAACTTAGACACGTTGAATTACTCACATGATGGATGCGACTGTCTCACTGTAGGAAGGATATGTTATTTTGAGTAAAGCGTTTTGGGTTATTTTAATCATTCATACTAATACATTCCATTCAGCGTATATTGTAATAAGCTCTTTCTCATCCACACCCAAGTATCCACATGTTCTTTAAAACATCTATACCCTTAGAAATGCTCAGAGGTATTTTTGTTGGACAGAGGGAGAATATCAAGTCTGTATCCACTCTGCACTTGAGAAATTCTGGTCTAAACAAAAACTAAACGGATTTCTTTGCAGAAATATTTCTCTGGAGTCTTTAATATGTGTATTTTGTATCTACTCTCCGACTACCACTGCTCCTATGTTTTTGTAGAGTATCAGTTAATATCACCTAGGATACTTTTCTTGTAAGGAAGCTGGGGAAACATTATTCTAGGAAGACAATGAGATGTAATTGGTTTAATCAGAACCAGAGTGATTTCAACCTCTCACCAGATGGTTGTGAAAGTAAGCCCTAGAATAACTCTTACCTCCTTTTTTGGAAGACCTTATGAGAAAGACATCTATTTGTCTCAGATAGCATATATGATCTTACAAAAAAGAAGGGAAGTTAACTAGAAGTCTCAGAAAGAACCTGTAATTCTCCAGTTTTAGGATGCTGCCTTTCACAGAGAGAATGAGTGAAGAGTTTACCAATGAATATACTTTTGTCTGAAAATGTCAAGGACTCCAATCTCAGTGTTAGCCACTGCTCGGTAACAAATTTCCCCAAACTTCAGTGGCTTAACCTATTCTCTCTCTTTTTTTTTTTTCCAACTGATTTAGTCTCTTTATTCTTTTGGTCATCTCTTCCACAGTTAACTACGTCCACTGCAGGTGATGAAAAGGCTCTTCAAATGTTGGCACGGCTATAAACATGGTCTTTCCCTTTACTGCAACTCAGAATTAAAACTTTTGAGTCTTGTTTATTTTACATTCCAGTCCCAGTAGATTTCATTGCAGAAGTTATTTGAAGACAGTCGTATGCTTTTTAGTTGTGGTTTATAACCAGGCTCTAGCTTCTTCAGGAACACTACATGATGGGTTTAGTTTAAATGTATTAAACTAACAGGCATTCTCTCAAATGAGTTTAAATGCATTTTATTTTTAGACAACCTACATGACATGTTTTTTTCCTTAAAAACAATGCCTCCACTCCAAATAAATCACAGTCAAAATAAATGAAGAGCTCAAGATGACATCAGTCCCATTTGTCTTTAGTCCTGGTGTTTTGTGGATGACAAGCAGCAGTCAGTTATGATGACAGGTGATAGATCCAAAGTAATTGCCAAATTTGTTAACATTTTTCCATTTCTAAACCATCCTTAAAGAAAATCATATATGGGGTCACACCATCCTCACGGTAGCCCAGCAGAGCAACCATGCCATCTGGATTCATGTTTTCACCAATAAAGAACTGGTAGTTTTTGAAATTAGCAAGAATATGCTTGATTTGTTCTGCAGCCCCTGTCATAAATGGTTTTACTCTTTCTGGTCTCTGTTCTTCAAGTTTGCCTTTGATTGATTTCA
>NW_006204068.1:21487-39881 GCF_000334495.1 Tupaia belangeri chinensis
GAGGTCCCGGTATATAATCATGGTGGCTGCTGGAGGGAGACGACCGCAGCGCTTGCTGAGTAGGAGCCTGGAGCTCGGAGCGAGCGCGGTGCAGCCGGAGCAGTGCTCGGGGCGAGGGGGGAGCGGGCGGAAAAGTTTAACCTATTCTCTTTGAGTCAGAAATTTGGAAATGGCTTAGCCAGGTTGCTATGATTAAGAGACTCTTATAAAATTGGGTTGTAGGTAGAGAGAGCAGTATCTTTTCTTTTCTTCTTTTCTTAAATTGCCCTGGCATCTATGCTCATGAGAGAGGGGAGAGAGAGACAGAGGGGTAAAAAGGGGTAAAACACTCCCCAGTAGGATGTGCTCATGCCACGATCCATTCTTCTTCAGCTCTTCATCCTGTCAGGATCTGGGGCATTTATTCATACTCGCTTGATGTGTTTTTCAGTCATGGGTCCAGGAATCAAACCATGGTTGGCATGTGAGGTCTTGCTCCCTTGACCACTAGATTATAGGGTGAGCTACTGGGACTGCAACGGAGACTGCAACATCTTAAGGTTGACTGAGACTGAAAAGTCTCTTTACAATTGCTCATGTGCATATCTGCTGGAAGGCAACCAGATCAATTCCTCGCCATGTTGGGCTCCTTTGATGCTGCTTAGATGTCCTCAGGACACGACCACCAGCTTCACTTAACTTGGGGGTGATCCAAGGGAGAATAAGTGAAGAGGAAGACACAGTGACTTTAAAAACCTAGTCTCTGAAACTATATCCCATAACTTCTACTTTATTGTTTGTTAGAAGTGAGTCACTGGGGCCAGGTAGTGGTGCAGCAGTAGAATGTGACACTCTGCAAGGCAAACCTCACGCGGAAAGGTTCCTGGTTCAAGTCTGGAGACATCTCTGAGTACGCTGGGCAGGTGCTTGTCCATGATCTGAGGCTGATAAGGATTGGGTGAATTGCAGCATTGAGTCTATGTGGAGGTGTCGTCTCTCCTCCTTCCTCTCTTTCTCGCTCATGGAAGAAATAACTGAACTTAAAAGAAGAGACAAGTTCGGCTCATAGTCAAGGGAAGGAGATTAGACTTAACCTTGTATACAGTAGAGAATCAAAGAATTGTGGATGCATTTTAAAAACACCATAGAGGGACCAGCAGTTAGCATAATGGTTCTGTTGCTGAACTCCCATGTAGTTGACCATGGTTCAAGTCCCGGACCTGGTGGCTTAAACTCACGCCAGGCGCATGTGTGTGCGTGCCCAAGATCCTGAGAGGAGAATGGAGAAGAAGGGATTGCGGTGTGACCATCCCCCCTGGGGGGTGATTTCTCGCTTTCTGTCTGTCTCTCTCTCTGTCTCTCTGGCGAGTGCACACGCCCTGTAGCAAAAGCCTCTCAAAAAAAAAAAAAAAGCACCATAGAAGTTTTAAATAATAACATGAGAAAAAGGGGTAATACAGAATTTATTTAATTAGGATTATTGCCTGATTATTTAATTCAACACTTCAATACCATTATCAAGGATAATGGTTCTTGTTGCTGCCATTAACCCTGGAGTCTGTACTATGGAGTAAGGACCTGCAGCAGTCAGTCAGACAAATTGAGGCAGGAAGACTGCCTCAGACCTCTAGCTGCCTTCTGCCCATTCAGGAATATTTTGAGATTTTTTTTTAGTTTTCTGAACAGCGCAGCACCCAGCTGAAACTGCCCCCAACGCTCCAGTTCAGCCTCAGGTGTGTCTGATCCCAAAGCCTGGGAAAGGAGCCAATACCTAAACCTGGATATACACACTCTTCTCTGACTGAGAGACAAAGCCATTTACCAAGAACAAGTCTGAGAAGTAGAGCTCTTCTTCTCCCCTGACACTATAGAATTGACACCAGAAAAAGAGGAAGAAATATATAACCCTTTAGAAGACTAGAAACAAATACAGAGGCACAAGAAATATGGGTAAACAAGGAAACACCTCTTCCTCAATGGAACAAAGAAACTCTTCTTCAACCATGGACATTACAAAAGGATTTGCAGGAATGTCAGAAATAGAGTTCAGAATATACATGGTGATAGAGACAAGAAAGTATTTCCAGGATTTGAATGAGGAGATAAAAACCATATAAAAGAATCAATCAGAACTTCTATGATGAAGACAGTAATACAGAAAATTAAGACCTCCCTTGAAAGTATTAATAGCACATTGGATCATGCAGAAGACAGAAAGAATCTCTGGACTGGAAGACAAAATCTTTGACTCAGATAAAACAACCAAAACTCATTAAAAATAATTAAAAAAAATAATAACAACAGGAGTGATGTGGACAAGTGCTTTGGTGGAGAAGGTTATTTCTACCTTGTATAAGCAGATGCTACACTGGGCTTTGATGGACAGAGTCAACAATTTATTGATGAAGAATGACTTGTGATGAACAAGACAAGCTGGGTCAAGCATTTGAAGATGCTTCTGAGGTACTGAGGCAACTTTCAACAGGAGACCTTCAGTACTCACCATATTACAAAATTTACCTGGCCTTGTCTTTCAGTCATTATCCTCATGTTCAAGCACGTTCAACAGCTACGGGATGCCGCCTCCAGAGGAACCTTTCTATTATTGGAGAACCATAATAAATAGTGCTGTAGACTTCTATTTGGAAGGAAATATTTATCTGTCTCTTCAGAATGTAACTGAAAACCAGTTGGTACCGCATGTTCTTTTCCAGCAAAAGAGAGGAAAGGCAAGAAGAAGCTTCGACTATTTGAATACCTTCACAAGTCCCTATGTAACCCTGAGATGGCCTCTTGTATTCAGTGAGTAGACGGAACCAAAGGCATTTTTCAGTTTGTATAGAAAAACTTACTGAACTTTGGGGGAAAAGAAAAGGCAACCAGAAGACCATGACTTACCAGAAAATGGCCAGGCACTGAGGAATTAGGGAAGAACTGGGGAAATCATCAAAATCCAAAGAAAGCTAACTTACCAGTTCAGTGAGGCCATTCTCCAAAGATTCTCTTTTTATCTCTTGGGGAAAGAGATTTTCTACTCTCAGTATGCACAACCTGATCAAGAATGTCTCAGTCTAAATAACTGGAATGCAAATTGTAATTACACATATGCCAACTACCATGAAAAAGAAATAATGACAACATATGAGAAATACTAGACACTATTAAATGACTAAATATTTGAATAATAGGTACTCTAGAAGGTGAAGAATCAGACAAGGGCAAAGAAGGCCTATTCCATGAAATACTTGCAAACAAACTCCCCAAACTTAGATAAACATTCGGACTTCCAGATCCAAGACATAGGGTCCCAAATAGAAATCAATATAAAATAGCCAGAATGATAAAAATCACAAAGATAAGATTCTAAAAATGACAGGAGAGAACACCAAGTCACTTATAAAGGTTACCCTGTTAGGCTAATATCAGACCTCTCAACAAAAACAATGCAGGCAAGAAAAAATAGGCAGACATATTCAAAATATTAAAAGAAAAACAATTTCAACCAAGAACACTAAACCCAGCAAGATTATTTTAAAATGGGATGAATGAATAAAATAATTTGCAAATAAACAAAAACTATAAGAATTCACCAACACTAGACCAGCTCTTCAAGAAGTACTGAAGGGAGTACTATATCAGGAAAACTAAAGAGAGACAGAGAGAAATAAGAGAATGAAAAACAACCAAGAAAATGGGTAACAAAATGGCAGGAACAAATCCAAAAATATTGATAATAGAGTTCAATGTTAATGGATTAAAATTTCTAATCAAAAGACACAGACTGACTGAATGTATAAAAATACAGAAGCCTTCTATATGCTGCATAGAATAAATGCACTTCATGAATAAAGATATACATAGACTAAAAAAACAGTGAAGGGCTGGAAAAAGGTATTCCATGCATATGGGAAAAAAAGAAGGCTGGAGTAGTGATACTGCAGAAAAGATAGGCTTTAAGACATCAGAAAAAATAGGCTTTAAGACAAAAAGTGTAAGAAGAGACAAAGATGGACATTATATAATACTAAAATTGCTAATTCACCAAGAAGACATAACACATATAAATATACACTTAACACTGGAGCACCCAAATACATGAAAGAAAGACCGCTGGATCTAAGGGAGAGATGGACTGCAATACACTAGTTGTTGGGGCTCTCAATACCCCACTAACTCCTTTGGACAGATCATCTAGACAAAAAATAAGCAAAGAGGTATAGGATCTGAATGACACCCTAAGTGAAATGGACTTGACAGACAGCTATAGAACTTTCCACCCAACAACAGTAAAATATCCATTTTTCTCACTCCCACATGGAAACTTTTTGAAGACTGACCACAATGTAGGGCGCAAAACAAACCTTCACAAATTCAAAGTCATAGAGTATATCCATCATCTTCATTGACTATGAAGGAATTAAACTAGAAATTAATTTCAGAAAAATTCTTCAAAAATATATAAACAAATGAAAATTAAGCAACCTACTCCTGAATGACATCACAACCACTGAAGAAATTAAGATTGAAATAAAAAGATGAATGGAAACCAACAATAATAAGTGCATGAGCTTATGGGGCAGATCAAAAGCAGTCATAAGAGGGAAGTTCATAGCAATTAGTGTGCATAAGAAAAATACTGAAAGGTGGCAAATAGGTAACCTAACAATACACCCTGGGGATCTAAAAAAGCAACAAGGGACCAGCGGGTGGCGTGGTGGTTAAGGCACTGGACACTACCACATGGCTCACCATGGTTCAAGTCCTGGACCTGGTGGCTTGCTTTCTCACTTCCCCCCTCTCTCTCTCTGTCTCTCTCTGGTCAAATTAAAATAAATGGATGAATAAATAAAATTAAATAAATAATTATTTAAAAAAAATCAACAACAAAAACATTCCAAAAATTCCAGGAGAAAAAAATAATAAAGATTGGAGCAGAAATAAATGAAATAGAGAATCAATGAACTGTACAGAAAATAAGGGAGAAGATAACAAAAAGTGATACACCGTGAGGTAGACTAATTAAGGAGAAGAGAGTAAGGAATCGGATAAATCAGATTCACAATGAAACAGCCAGTATTACAACAGATATAGCAGAAATACAAAAGATTATTAGAGAATTCTATGAGCAACTAAACGCCAACAAACAAGAAAATCTGGATGAGATGGATACATTTCTGGATACATATTACCTAGCAAGACTGACTCAGGAGGACATAGAAAGCCTGAATAAACCAATAACAAGCAATGAAATTGAATCAGTAATAACCTCCCAACAAAGAAAAGCCCAGGTCCTTGTGGTTTCACTTCTGAATTCTACAAAACTCTTAGAGAAGAACTAACCCCCATTCTACTCAAACTATTTCTAAAGATCCAAAAGGAAGGAACCCTCCTAAATTCATTTTAAGAAGCCTCCATCAACCTCATCCCCCAAACAGACAAGTATATAAAAATGAAAAGAAAACTACAGACTAATAAGTCTGATGAAGATAGATGCAAAATTCTTAAGGAACCAGGAAATTGTATCCAACAACACATGAAAAAGATTATACACCACGAGCGGTAGACAATATTCTAGGGTTTCAAGGATGGTTCAACGCATGCAAAACTATAAATGTCATACACCATATTAACAGAAAGAAAGATAAAAACCATATGACCATATTAATCGATGCAAAAAGACATTAGATAAAATACAACGTCCCTTCAGAGTTGAGACTCTCAGCAAAATTGGAATAGCAGGGACATTTCTCAACACAATAAAAGCCATCTATGACAAACCCATAGCTAACATTATGCTGAATGGAGAAAAGCTTTTCCACTAAAAACAAAACAATCTATGTATATGATTATATACTTGGAAAACCTGAAAGAATCCACACAAAAAAAAACTCCTAGGAGTGATAAATGAATACAGTAAAGTGCTAGGATACAGAATTAACATACAAAAATTTATAGCAGAAAATATACCAATAGTGAACAAACTTAAATAGAACTGAAGAAATCAATTCCATTTACAATAATCACAAAAGAAATAAGACATCTAGGAATAAACCTAACCAAAGAAATCCAAGACCTACAAGGAAAACTGTAAAAAGCTAAAAAAAAAAAAAGAAATTGAAAATAATGTAAAAAAGTGGAAAGACATCCCATGTTCCTGGATTGGAAGAATTAATATAATCAAAATGTCAATCCTACCCAAATTAATCTACAAATTTAATGCAATCCCGGTAAGTTACCAGATATTCTTCCCATATTAAAAACAAAAACAAAAACAAAACACAGAATTCATCTGGCTCATAAAAGATCCTGTATTTCCAAAGCAATACTGTGAAAGAAACAGTGGAGAGACATCTTACTTTCTAACCCCATAATATATTACAAAGCTGTGATCATCAAAACAGCATGGTACTGGCAAAAAAAAAAAAAAAAAGGCATGTGGACCAATGGAACAGAATTTAAGACCCCAGAAATAAGCCAAAAACATACAGTCACCTGATTTCTGACAAAGGACACCAGTCAATCCAGTGGGGAAGAGAATATTTCTTTAGCAAATGCTGCTAGAAAAACTGGGTATCCACCTGCAGAAAGATGAAACTGGACCCCTATCTCTCACCATTAACTAAAATCAACTCAAAATGGATCAAAGAGCTAAACCTAAGGTCTCAAAGTATAAAAGTACTGATAGATAACACATGGAAAACTCTTGGAGACATCAGAGTAGGCAAATTCTTCTTAAATAAGACCCCCAAGCACAGATGACAATACCCAAATTAAATAAGTGGGATTTTATCAGGTTAAAAATCTTCTGCTCAGAAAAAGAAAAAAGAAAAGAAAGAAAAAAAAAAGAGCAATAATTAGAATGAATTGGCCAACCCTTGAAATGGGAGAATATATTTACAAACTACGCCTTAGATAAGAGACTGATAACCAGAACAAAGGGACCTCAAGCAGCTTAGTCTCCTCCCCCCCAAAAATGATCAACCCAATTAAAAGATGGGAAAATGAGCTGAACAGACATCTCTCTAAGGAAAACATATGAACACCCAAAAAGGATATGCAAAAAGGCTCAACATCCCTTATCACAACGGAGATGCAAATCAAAGCCACAATGAGATGCCACCTAACTCTAATCAGAATGACTAAGATTAAAAAACTAAACATGGTTAGTGCTGCTGAGGCTGTAGTGGAAAGGAGCTCTCCTACACTGCTGGTGGGAGTGTAAATTAGTACAGCCACTGTGGAGATCAATATGGAGGTTCCTCAAAGATGGACAAATAGAGCTGCCATACAGCGCAGCACCTCCATTGCTGAATATCTACCGAAGGAGAGGAATACACTCAGTCGGAAAGAGCTGGTATATCCATGTTTATTAGAGCATTATTCACAATTTCTAAGCCATGGAACCAACCCGAATGTCCACAGACAGATGAATGGACTGCAACAGTATGGCGCGTATACACTATGGAATACTGCTCAGCTTTAGAAAACAATGAGACCCTAGCATTTGATAGAAAGCAGGCGAGTATGTAAGATTTAATGCTGAGTGAAGCAAGCCAGACTATGAAAGAGAGGTATTGTATGTTCCCACTTAATATATACTGAATTTCCGCAGCTTATGGCAGAAACTGAAACCTTGGAAGGAATGAAAGCATGGAGAACAATGGCAGATACTAGAGACAGTGTGGGAGGAGGGTGAGAAATAGGGGAGGGTGAGAGGAAGGGAGTCAAGGGGAAAAAGAAAGAAACAAAACACTTAAGGGACACAAAACGGAAAATTATCTGTTGATAATGTATGGGTAATACCTGTAACTGAACTAATATACAGTGTATTCATGATGGGAACATTCGCTTTACAAGCTGTAATTATACAGAGAGAGTGACTGTATAAAAATGAAAAATGTTTTAAACCAGGTTTTTCCCACCCTTGCTGCTGTGCTCAGTGCCTTCACGTGTGCTCAGGCTAGTTTCCCACATAGCTGCAGAATGACTGTGAGCACCAGCTGATGTGTCTGGCCACAGCGTCATTCAGCAGAAGGCTGGGCCATGTTCTCCTTATCACCTTATTTTTGAGTAAGGAAACCTTTCTCAGAAACCTTCAGCTGACTTCTTGTCTTGATTCCTTGGTCAGAACATGTTCTCAGCAAAATTAGTTGCAGGCAAAAGGAGTAGATTACAATGAGCACCTTAGTCAGATCAAGATATATTCCTTGGGGGGCCATCAGATGGCATGGTGGTTAAGGTGCTGGATGCCCACATGGTCTACTGCAGTTCAAGCCCTGGACTTGGTGTGTGTGTGTATGCCTGCCCAAAATCCCAAGAGGAGAATGAAGTAGAAGTGATTGTGGCATTCAAAGTGATCCTGTGCAAGAAGAGTGGAGTAGGCTGTATCCCACTCCCTGACCCCAAAATATATTACAAACTGCGATAATCAAAACAACATGGTATTGGCACAAAAACAGAGATGTGGAGCAATGGAACAGAATAGAGACCCCAGAAATAAATCTCAAGACATCCAACCAACTGATTTTTTATGTAGGTCACCAATCAGTGAGAAAAAGAAAACCTCTTTAGCAAAGGGTGCTGGATAAACTGGGCATCCACCTGCAGAAAGATGAATCTGGACCCTATCTCTCACCATTAATAGAACTCAAAACTATAAAATTACTGGTGGAAAACACTGGGGAAACTCTGGGAGACATCAGAGTAGGCAAAGGCTTTCTAAATAAGATCCCTCCAAAGCACAGGCAATAATCTCAAAAATAGACTAGTGGGATTACATACATCAGGTTAAGAAGTTTCTGCACAGCAAAAGACAAAATAATTAGTGTGAATTGACTGCCCTCAGAATGGGAGAATATTTTGTAAACTATGCCTCAGAAAAGGGACTGATAACCAGAATACACAGGGAACTCAAGTGGCTTAACTGAAAAAAAAAAAAAAAAAGTGATTAATCCAATTCAAAGTTTGGAAAATGAGCTGAAACAGACAATTCCCTAAGAAAGGCTTATGATCAGCCAAAAAAGATACTTAAAAATGCTCAACATCCTTCATCATAAATGCACATCAAAACCACAATGAGATACCACCTAACCCCAGTCAGAATGACTAAGATTAAAAATAATAATAATAATAAGTGCCAGAGAGGCAATGGTGAAAGGGGAATTCTCCTACACTGTGGGAATATAAATTAGTACAGCCACTGTGGAAAACAATATGGAGGTTCCTCAAAGACCTACAGATGGAACTGCCATATGATCTGGCAATTCCACTCGTGGGTATCTACCCAAAAGGTAGGAAAACACTCAGTCAAAAAAGTGCTTGCATATCTCTGTTTATTGCAGCATTATTCACAATTGCTAAGACATGGAACCAACCCAAATGTCCATAAACAGATGAATGGATTGAAAAAGTGTGGCACATATACACTATGAAATATTACTCAGCCATAAAAAAACAATGAGACCCTGGCATTTGATAGAAAGTGGACAAATACGGAAGATTTACGGCTGAGTGAAACAAGTCAGACTATGAAAGAGAGATGTCTCCACTTAATACAATACCAACTGTCTGCACTCTTTGGCAGAAACTGAAAGATGAGAGGATACAGAAGCATGGAAAGTGTCTATGGACGCTGGAGACAATGTGGGAAGAGGGTGGAAGATTGGGGCAGTGAGAGGAAAGGAATCAAGGAGAAAAATAGAGAGGCAAGACATTTGAGGGAGACAGAAATGGAGGATTGTCTGTTGATAATAATGTGTATAATATCTTCAACTGGACTACATGTTGGGTAAATTAATTTTACAGGCTGTAGTGATGTACAGTAATCAAATGTATTAAGTAAATTAAAATATAATAAATAAATATGAAGTGCACAAACTGGGGGGGGGGAGAAGGGATTGCAGTATGGCCATCCCCCCATAAAATGATTTCTCACTTTCCCTCTCTCTGTCTCTGGTAAGCACATATGCCCTGTGGCAAAAACCTTAAAAAAAAAAAAAAAAGTATTCCTCTCTCCTGGACTGAGTCTTGAACTCCCAGGAGAGGGCAAATGGGAGCCAGGACAGAGGCATGCTCCACTTAGCACTGGACACTCTGGTCCAAACAATAAAGGTCCTGTCGTACCGAAAAAAAAAAAAGAAAAAGAAAAATATGATTACAAAATAGATCTTTAACAATATGTGGTATTGACAGAAGAGAGTTTAAAGACTAAATTCATCACCTGCAAGGGAACCATTGTGTCACTGGGGGACTGGAGGAACTGTATTTCTTCTCATTTGGCGCTGGTAACAGGTGGAGCGGAATTTGTCTTTGAGAACATAACATTTAAAGGGAAACTCTGAACTCTGGAATCAATCAAGCTGACTGCCGTGTATCGTCCCTCCCCTCCCCACCCCTGCTGCGGATCTTGCTAAAGTGGAGTGTGGGCGCAGCAGAAATTGAGGGCCCCAGGGCTTTTGCTCTCATTCGCTCTGCTCCTGAGACCTCAGAACTATTCGTGGCGACTTGAGCCTTGCTTCAAAGCCTCTCTGTTCAGCAGTTTGTCATGTTTTACCATGTTTTACTTTACCGTAGTCCAGCTACGTCAGAGTTTCTTACAGTTACTGGACAAGTGCCTGGAGTCAAATTCAGGAGAATAGATGGGAAAGGAAATAAAGGGAGGATCTGTTCCTCTTGGGAGGGAGACCGAACTCGCTTAGTCCAAAGGAATTGGGTTAGATGCTTTGCCGGGACTAGGATTTCATTCATTCATTCATTTCTCACTTAGCTTCGAGACTATCAGTCAGGGAGCAAGTAAGGGCTGGGAATAGAAGACAGCTTGCCACACAGAAATTCCCTTGGCAAATGGAGTAACACAGAAGCTCTGTACACAGAATTCACCCCCGAGGATTTCGCCAGCGCTGAAACTATGGAAAGGTCACTGTGTGAATTTCACATTTCTTTAGAAGGCTGTATTAATTATGCAAATGTTAGAGAAAGAAAGGGAGGCTTCTATTTAACATCAGTTTGGCAATAATCGAGGAACCTAGCTTAAAATTGTCCCAATATTTGTGGCCAGCACTGGCACCTTGGAGCACGTGGTTCAGAAAGTCCCTTGGCCTGTGGCCCGACACTGCCTGGTAGTGTGCTGGGCTCAGGCCCTGAGGCTGGCCACTGCAGTGGGAGGGGACTTGCAGACGCAGGCTCCCCAACCCTTTGGCTCTCCTCTTTAAGATGCTTTGGTAAAATCTCTTCGTACTTCAAAGTTAGCCTTTCCTTAGGTTATGTATTAGCTCTGTGTAGCACGGTGCTTTATAAAATATTCATATCAAATCACAGTTAAATGCTATCGATTGCCAAGATTCACGGTTCTGAGGTCCCTTTCGAAGTTAAACTGCTAGCAAAGACAGCAGAATGAAGTGCAAAACCCGAAACATTAGTACACCCCCGGGCAATGCGCTCCCTTTTGCCATAGAGGGGCGAGGAGGAGAACGTTACCCACACGGCCTCTTCCTACTGACTAATACCCCGTCGTGGACCCTAGTGGGAAAATGTGCACGTAATGATGGAGACGCTGCTCTGGAATAGATTTGTTTGTTTGAAAATGGGACACGCACACTCTTGGGGTACAAAAAGCTTTTCTAGTGGGTATATAAACAGGGATCTTTTAAAGGAGCAAACATCAGTTCTTTGACTTCTAACAGTACTCTTTCTTAAACTACTCACCTATGGTCTGCGGTGTCTGTGGCCTTGGGTGTGGCCGTGGGCTTTCCCTCCTGCTCTCCCAGCTCCCTCCCACTCCACACACCCTCTGTGGAGCTGTGCACCTGCTCAGGGACTCCAGAGCTCACGCAGGAGCACCCTGTGAGAGAAAACAGAGAGGGAAAAGTTCAAGAGCCACAGACAGCTTCATCAAGCCCCAACTCACAGCAGGGACCACACCGTCCCCATCTCTTTTAAAACCCAAATTCAGAAGTCAGGTGGTTAACGCACAGACACAGGTTCACACACATTTCAAACTGAATACAGTCAGATTTTTTTTTTCCTGATAAAAATTAAGTCTGGTGGGTCCGATTTTAAACTGAGAACTTTGTCATTTTCCTTATAATGTCTAAAAATTAGTAAACTAAATTAGAAATTTCACCATTTCAAGGAAAATATACTTAAAGCACATATATTGTATGCCAGAAACCACTACTTTTTTTTTTTTTTTTTGGAGATGTTTTTGCTATAGGACACGTGCGCTCGCCAGACAGACAGAGAGAGACATAGAGACAAAAAGCAAGAAATCACCCCCTGGGGGGATGGTCATGCCGCAATCCCTTCTCCATTTTCCTCTCGGGATCTTGGGCACGCACGCACACGCGCCCGGGTGAATTTTAAGCCACCGGGTCTGGCTATGACTGAAATGCCGTATTGTTTCTGGGTGGCGGCCGCAGGTGGGGCACAGCGCCATCACCGAGAGCCAGTGGCACGCACCCCTCTGCTCTCCCCACTCTCCTTCCTCCTGGGGTGGTTCTCCTTGGATCTCTGGCTGCCGGGTTCTCCGGTCCAGGGCCCACAAAGCCTCAGACCTTTTGCAGTTCCACCATATCATCTGGGATTTCATTCCAAAGAGTCCTGACCTCTGAGAGCAGGAATCTAATCACTGGCTCCTTTTTAAACTCACTTACGGAAGAAACATTGGTCTTTTTGAAATATTGATCAATAGTAATTGTGTATGTTTCGTGGGGTACAATATGATCTTTCAGTGTCAGAATACCATGTGTAGCGCTTACCTTAGGATCTCAGCGACTCGTCATTACTTTGTGTTGGGCACTTTTTTTTTTTTTTGAGAGGTTTTTCACTATAGGGTGCGTGCGCTCGCCAGACAGACAGAGAGAGACAGAGAGATAGAAAGCAAGAAATCACCCCCCAGGGGGGATGGTCACGCCGCAATCCCTTCTCCTCCATTCTCCTCTCGGGATCTTGGGCACGCATGCACATGTGCCCGGCATGAGTTTTAAGCCACCGGGTCTGGGACGCGAACCGCAGTCGACTACGTGGGAGTCCAGCGACATAGCCATTACGCTAACTCCTGGTTCCCTGTGTTGGGCACTTTCAAAACCCTCTTTTTAGTTGTGCTGAGATAAGGTCCAGCGGTCCCACTAGCAGTTGTAGGTCCCATTGCAAGGAAGGTCAGTGTGTGGTTCTTTTCTGACCACCCACTAAGTGGTTTGGAGATGTCTCCACCTTTTCAATCTTGATTGAATGCTGAGGACATCCCCCATGATAAAATCGGAGGGCTCCAGACCGTTCTCTTTCAGTGCCATCACTTCTAAGCAACTGGGACAGTGACTCCTTTAGTCCTCAGACAATCCTGTGAAGAAGGACTGCTGTTCTCCAGTCTGTGCAGCTGGGAAAACCAGAGCACTCAGGAAGAAACTCACTCATGGTCACACCACGAGTAACTGGAAGAGCCATGATTTGAACCCAGGGAGCTGATCCCAAAGTCTAAGCTCTTGTTATCATGCAAACACACACAGCCAAGATCAAACAATGCGATGCAATCACCTCTGATTTCTACTCAAGAGCTGGCGCTGCTGAGAAGCTGTGCTGTGACAGAAGACCCCATCTAGGGTGGAGGGCAGGACAGTGTGGCTACAACATGAACTTCCCAGGGCAGCACGGCACAACTGCTAGTCATTGTAACTGGGGCCCTGGGGTGGCGGGGGTGCTGGCCATACACACTGCAGCTTGGAGTGTTCAACAGGGGCAGCGGAGGGCCACTTCCAAGGTGCGACTACGGGGTGGCGCTGGCTGTGCAACTCTCTGCTTGGTTCTCGCTCTCTCTCTCCTGGTGGTCCTAGGAAAGCTACCCTTTATCAGGTATCATCTATGTCTACCTATGTGTCTATCATCCATCATTTCTAGCGGTCTGCCTTCTGTCTCTACTATGCATTTACCTATTACCTATTGTTTATAACTATATATGTTATCTATCAAACTATCATCATCATGGTCTACTCTAGCCATGCAACTGTAAAATATGCATAGCTCTACTTGGCATTATATACTGCATATACTATATAACGCCTATACATGATATTAACCACAGTGGGATCCTGCTGCTTGCACTAAGAACCCTGACGGTGAGCTTGCAAAGGTGAGGGTCGCTGCTTCCTTATGTTATACCCTTGGCTCCTAGCAAAATGCCGGGCTGGAGCTGACGTTCAAACACATTCGTTGCATGAATAACGAGCTGCTACACAACAAGGTGGTAGTGCATGATAATGGCTTACAGGAACAGCTCCTCTAATAATATTAGCATTTAGATGCAAACCCTTCATGTCCCAAGGCACTGGTTGTAACCCATTTATGGGCCCTGAATGCAATTTATTTGGTTGCTATTAGAATTTTAAAAAATAAAATAAGCTCATTAACAACAGAAAACAATGGAAAACAGAGTGCATCACAGATATAAAAAGCCAATATTATTTCACGAAGTGTTTGTTTTGTGTTTATATGTTTTGCATGTGTGTGTGGGTGGATATGTTGAGTTGTGGTATTACTAGAGGCCAAAAATGTATGGAAACTATGCTGCAGGGTATATGTGCTGCATCTCTTGGAAGAAAAACAGAGAGAAGGAGGTAGAGACAGGGTCTAAGTGGGCTCCACAATTTCCTGTTCACAAAGTAAAGGCAGGCCAGAGCAACACATTGATATGCAGTTATGCTATTGCCAGGGTGCAAGGAAGGGCTGCAACTGACATCAGTCCTCACATTCCCCTCACAAACAACTGTTTTAGGCAAATGGATTACTATTATTATTATTTTTTTTATTTTTAAAATTGTCATAGGGCACATGAATTTGCCAAAGAGAGAGACAAAGATACAAAGAGAGACAGAGAGAAAGCACCCCCAACATAATGTGGTCACACCATAATCCTTTCTCCTCCATTTCTCCTTTTGGGATTTTGGGCATGGATGCATATGTGCCCAGCATGTATCTTTTTTTTCTCCTCCAACAATTATGTATATGGATTGTGTTGTAGTCAGGGAGCAGCGGCAGCTAGTGAGGACAATTGAGGCAGGAGACTGCTCCACTTTTTCCTGCCTCCCACCCTGTGTCAGCAATATCCATCCGCTGCCATTACCTTCAGAGACAGTGCTGTGGCCCAGAGAACTGTGGCAGCCCGTGAGGATAACAGGCTGAAAGACCATCTCAGATCTCTAGCTACCTTCGGCCCACCCAGGAAGATTTTGAGAAATCATAGTTTTCTGAACTGAGCTGTGCACTGTGCCATGTGATTCCTTTTCCCTCTTCCATTTGAAACTCTCCAGCTCAGCCCCAGGTGCATCATGTCTCAAAACTGGGAAAGGAATCAAGACCTAAAGGTGGCTATATACACACTTCCCTGACGGAAAGACAAGGCCCTGACTAAGAACATGTCTGAAAAGTAGAACTCTTCCTACCCCCTGACACTACTGAATTGACACCAGAAAAGCAGGAAGTGGTATTTAATTAATCAGATAACTAGAAACCAGCACAGAGGCACAAAAAGTATGGGAAAACAAAGAAATACCTCTTCCTTAATGGAACAGAGCAACTCTTCTTCAGCCATGGACAGCACAAAAGAATTGGCAGGGATGTCAGATACAGAGTTCAGAATATCCATGGGGACAGAGATCAAGATGTCTTTCCGGGATTTGGAGGGGATAGACACCATAAAAAAATCAATCAGAACTCCTAGAAATAAAGGCAGTAATACAGGAAATTAAGACCTCCCTCAAAAATATTAATAGTAGTCTGGACCACACAGAAGACAATCTCTGAGCTGGGAGACAACACCTTTGATTTAGATAAAACCAACAAATATATTGAAAAATAATTAAAAATAATGAGGACAACAAACGGGAAATATTAGACACTATCAAATGCCCAAATATTCACATCATATGTGTTCATACATATTCAAAATAGTAAAAGAGGAAACAATTTCAACCAAGACTATTAGATCCAGCAAGATTATCCTTCAAATGGGAAGAACAAGTAAAATCATTCTCAAACAAAAACTGAAAAAGTTCACCAATACTAGAACAGCTCGTCAAGAAGTACTGAGGAGGTACTATATCAGGAAAACTAAAGAGGGACAGACAAAAGTAACAGAATAAGAAACAACTAAGAAAATGGCTACCAGATTTGGCAGAGACAAATCTGCAAATATTGATCATAACTTTGAATGTTAATGGATTAAATTCTCCAATTAAGAGACATAGATTGACTGAATGGATATAAAAACACAAAGCCTCTATCTGCTGCCTACAAGAAATGGACCTTGTGGATAGAGACACACAAAGACTAAAAGCGAAGGGCTGGAAAAAGGTATTCCATGCAAACAGAAATCAAAAAAGGAAAAAAAAAAGCTGGAGTCACAATACTGATTGCAGACAAAACAGGCTTTAAGACAAAAAGCGTAAGAAGAGACAAAGATAGACACTATATAGAACTAAAAGGGCTACCTCACCAGGAGGATATAACATTTATAAATATCTATGCACCCATCTTGGGAGCACCCAAATATGTGAAAGACAGACTGTTAGCTCTAAAGGGAGAGAGAGACTGCAAACGCACGAATTTTTAGGCATCTCAACACCCCTCTATCTCCTCTGGACAAATTACCTAGACAAAAAATAAGCCAAGAGATACGGGATCTAAGCAGCACCATCAATGAAATAGACTTGACAGACACCTATAGAATTTTCCACCCAACAGCAGCAAAATATACGTTTTTCCCACTCCCACATGGAATCTTTTTGAAGACTGACCACAATATGGGACATGAAACAAGTCTTTATACACTCAAAGGCATAGAAACTATATCCAGCATCTTCTCTGACCGTAACAGAGAACTTGACATTAATTTCAAGAAAATCCCTTGAAAACACACAAACATATGGAACGTAAACCTACTTCTGAATGACTTGGGTACCACTGAAGAGATTAAGACTGCTATGAAAAGATTCATTGAAACCAATGATAATGAGTGCGCAAGTTTCCATGATTAATGGGACACGGCAAAAATAGCCATAAGAAGGAGGTTCATAGCAATTAGTGCACATTTTAAAAAGATGAAAAGGTCGCAAATAGACAACCTGGCAACACCTCGGGGAACTGGAAAAGCTGCAACAAAAAACTCCAGAAAATTGTAGGAGAAAAGAAATAATAAAGAAATGAAATAGAGAATAAGTGAGCTATACAGAAAATAAATGAAAGCAAAAGCTGGTTCTTTGAAAAGATAAACAAGATTGACACACCATTAGCCAGACTAAGAAGAAGAGAGAAAGGAACCAGATAAAAAAATTTTCCGAAATATAAAACATCCTTTGAGGACATTATGAACGACTATATGCCAGCAAGCAAGAAAACCTGGATGAGATGGACAAATTTCTGGACACATCTAAGCTATCAATACAGAATCGGGAAGACACAGCCCAAATACACCAATAACAAGTGATGAAATTGAATCGGTGAGAGTTTCCTAACAAAGAAAAGCCTGAGTCCCAATGGTTTCACTCCTAAATTTCACAGACCTTTTTTTTTTTGGAGAGGTTTTCGCTATAGGGCGCGTGCGCTCGCCAGACAGACAGAGAGAGACATAGAGACAGAAAGCGAGAAATCACCCCCCAGGGGGGATGGTCACGCCTCAATCCCTTCTCCTCCATTCTCCTCTCGGGATCTTGGGCACGCACGCACACGCGCCCGGCGTGAGATTTAAGCCACCAGGTCCGAGACGCGAACCGCGGTCGACTACGTGGGAGTCCAGCGACATAGCCATTACGCTAACTGCTGGTTCCCGTAAATTTCACAGACCTTTTAAAAAGGAGCTAACTCAAGCTCATCCTACTCAAGCTATTTCTTAAGATCCAAAACATTTTACGAAGCTACCATCACTCTTGTCCCCAAAACAGACAAGAATTTGACAAAGAAAGAAAACCACAGACCAATTTCTTTGATGAATATAGAGGCAAAATTTCTCAACAACATACTAGCAAATCACGCTAATGACACATTAAAAAGATTATACACCCTGAACAAGTCGACTTTATTCCAGGGATGCAGGAATGGTTAAACATACACAAAATTATAAATGTTGTACTCCATATTAACAGAAAGAAAAATAAAAATCATAGTATCATATCAATCAATAGATGCAGAAAAAGCATTCATGATTAGGATTCTCAGCCAAATCAGCATAGAAGCAACACAATAAAAGCTGTCTATGCAAAACCCACTGCTAGCATCGTGTTGAACGGGGAAAAGCTGAAAGCTTCTCCACTGAAAGCTAGGACGAGTCAAGGATGCCCACTTTCTCCACTCCTTTTCTAATATAGTACTGGAAGTTTTAGCCAATGCAATCAGACAAGAGGCTAAAATAAAAGGCATTCAAATAGGGAAA
>NW_006204068.1:39891-42248 GCF_000334495.1 Tupaia belangeri chinensis
AGTAAAATTATTTCTGCAGATGACATGACTATATACATAGAAAGAATGCACAAAAGAATGCACACACAACACACACACACACACACACACAACTAGAGAGGTAATAAATGAATATAGTAAAATGGCAGGATACAAAATCAACATACAAAACTCTGCAGCATTTCTATACACCAACAGTGGACAGACTGAGGTAGAATTGAAGAAAGCAATTTCATTAACATTAGGCACAGAAGAAATAAAATATCTAGGAATAAACCTAACCAAAGAAGCCAAAGATCTCTATAAGGAAAACTATGAAAAAACTTAAAAGGGAAATTGAGAATGACATGAAAAAGTGGAAAGATATCTCATGTTCCTGGATTGGAAGAATTACTATAACCAAAAGAATTAATATGATCAAAAGGTCAATCCTACCCAAATTAATCTATGTAATCGAAATATAATGCAATCCCAATCAAATTACCAGAGACATTCTTCACAGATTTAGCAAAAACAAACACAGGGGACCAGCAGTTAGTGTAATGGCTATGTTGCTGGACTCCCACGCAGTCAACCGTGGTTCGCGTCCCGGACCCGGTGGCTTAAAACTCATGCTAGGCGCGTGTGCATGCATGCCCAAGATCCCGAGAGGAGAATGGAGGAGAAGGGATTTCAGCGTGGCCATCCCCCCTGGGGGGTGATTTCTCGCTTTCTGTCTCTCTGTTTCTGTCTGTCTGGCGAGCTCAAGTGCCCTATAGCAAAAAAAAAAAAAAACCCAAAACAAAAAACAAAAAAAACCCCAAAAAACAAACAAACAAAACTCTCTAAAAAAAGGAAAGAAAAAACAAGCACAGACTTTATCTGAAATAATAAAAGATGCTGTATTGCCAAAGCAATACTGCACAAGAAGAGCAGAGTAGGAGGTATTTCACTCCCTGATCACAAAATATATTACAAAGATGTGATAGTCAAAACAACATGGTATTGTCACAGAACAGGCATGTGGACAGGATAGAATTGAAGACCCAGAAATAAACTCCAAAACATATGGCCAACTGATTTTTTTTTTTTTAAGAGAGATTTTTGCTATAAGGCATGTGTACTTGCCAGAGAAACAGAAGACAGAAAGTGAGAAATCACTCCTCAGGGGGTTGGCCACACTGCAATCCTTTCTCCTCCCTACTCTTCTTGGGATCTTGTGCATTCATGCACATGTGCTTGCGTGAGTTTAAGCCAATGGGTCTGGAACTCGAACCAGGGTCGATTACAAGGGAGTCCAGCAATGAACCATTATGCCATCTGCCAGTCCCAGCCAACTGATTTTTGACACAGGGCACCAATATATCCAGTGGGGGAAAAGAAATCTCTTTAGAAAATGATGCTGGAAAAACTGGGTATCCGCCTGCAGGAAGATAAAACTGGTCCCTATCTCTCACCATTAATTAAAATAAACTCAAAACGGAGCAAAGATCTAAACCTAAGATCCCGAACTATAAAACTACTGGTAAATAACTCAAGGTACCTCTTAGAGACATTAGAGCAGGCAAAAACTTCTTAAATAAGACACAGTACAGGCAGTAATCCCAAAAATAGACAAATGGGATTACATCAGGTTAAAAATCTTCTGTTCAGCAAAAGAAACAGAAAAGTGAATCGGCAACCCTCAGATTGTGAAAATATATTTGCAAACTACGCCTCAGGCAAGGGACTAATAATTAGAATACACAAAGAACTCAAGTGGCTTACCAGAAAAAAAGTGATCAACCCAATTAAAAGATGGGAAAATGAGCTGAACAGGCACCTTTCTAAGGAAGACATAGAAACAGCCAAAAAGTATATGAAAAAATGTTCAACATACCTTATCATCAGGGAGATAAAAATCAAAAGCGCAATGAGATGTCACCTAACCCCAATCAGAATGGCTAAGATTAAAAAAAAAAAAAGATAAGTGCTAGTGAGGTGGTGGTGAAAAGGGAACCCTCCAACACTGCTGGTGGAAAAAAAAAGTCCCCCAGCCACTGTGGAGAACAATACAGAGGTTGCTCAAAGACCTACAAATAGAACTACCATATGATTCAGCAGTTCCACTCCTGGGTATCTACCCAAAGGATGTGAAAACACTTAGTCGGAAAAGTGCTGGCACATCCATATTTACTGTGGCATTATTCACAATTGCTAAGATATGAAACCAATCTAAATGTCCATGAACAGATGAAAAAATGAGGCATGTAAATGTGGCACATATACACTATGGAATACTACTCAGCTATTAAAACAAACAAACAAAAAACAAGACCCTGGAATTTGATAGAAAATGCTAAGACATGGAACCAACTCAAATGTCCACAGTCGGATGAATGGATTGAAAAGTTGTGGCA
>NW_006204068.1:43327-62650 GCF_000334495.1 Tupaia belangeri chinensis
GTCTGTCTCTGTCTTTCTGGTGAGTGCATGCACCCTATAACAAAACAAAACAAAACAAAAAACAAAAAACAACCAAACAAACAAACAAAACTCTCTAAAAAAAGGAAAGAAAAAACAAGCACAGACTTTATCTGAAATAATAAAAGATGCTGTATTGCCAAAGCAATACTGCACAAGAAGAGCAGAGTAGGAGGTATTTCACTCCCTGATCACAAAATATATTACAAAGATGTGATAGTCAAAACAACATGGTATTGTCACAGAACAGGCATGTGGACAGGATAGAATTGAAGACCCAGAAATAAACTCCAAAACATATGGCCAACTGATTTTTTTTTTTTTAAGAGAGATTTTTGCTATAAGGCATGTGTACTTGCCAGAGAAACAGAAGACAGAAAGTGAGAAATCACTCCTCAGGGGGTTGGCCACACTGCAATCCTTTCTCCTCCCTACTCTTCTTGGGATCTTGTGCATTCATGCACATGTGCTTGCGTGAGTTTAAGCCAATGGGTCTGGAACTCGAACCAGGGTCGATTACAAGGGAGTCCAGCAATGAACCATTATGCCATCTGCCAGTCCCAGCCAACTGATTTTTGACACAGGGCACCAATATATCCAGTGGGGGAAAAGAAATCTCTTTAGAAAATGATGCTGGAAAAACTGGGTATCCGCCTGCAGGAAGATAAAACTGGTCCCTATCTCTCACCATTAATTAAAATAAACTCAAAACGGAGCAAAGATCTAAACCTAAGATCCCGAACTATAAAACTACTGGTAAATAACTCAAGGTACCTCTTAGAGACATTAGAGCAGGCAAAAACTTCTTAAATAAGACACAGTACAGGCAGTAATCCCAAAAATAGACAAATGGGATTACATCAGGTTAAAAATCTTCTGTTCAGCAAAAGAAACAGAAAAGTGAATCGGCAACCCTCAGATTGTGAAAATATATTTGCAAACTACGCCTCAGGCAAGGGACTAATAATTAGAATACACAAAGAACTCAAGTGGCTTACCAGAAAAAAAGTGATCAACCCAATTAAAAGATGGGAAAATGAGCTGAACAGGCACCTTTCTAAGGAAGACATAGAAACAGCCAAAAAGTATATGAAAAAATGTTCAACATACCTTATCATCAGGGAGATAAAAATCAAAAGCGCAATGAGATGTCACCTAACCCCAATCAGAATGGCTAAGATTAAAAAAAAAAAAAGATAAGTGCTAGTGAGGTTGTGGTGAAAAGGGAACACTCCTACACTGCTGGTGGGAATATAAATTAGTCCAGCCACTGTGGAGAACAATACAGAGGTTGCTCAAAGACCTACAAATAGAACTACCATATGATTCAGCAGTTCCACTCCTGGGTATCTACCCAAAGGATGTGAAAACACTTAGTCGGAAAAGTGCTGGCACATCCATATTTACTGTGGCATTATTCACAATTGCTAAGATATGAAACCAATCTAAATGTCCATGAACAGATGAAAAAATGAGGCATGTAAATGTGGCACATATACACTATGGAATACTACTCAGCTATTAAAACAAACAAACAAAAAACAAGACCCTGGAATTTGATAGAAAATGCTAAGACATGGAACCAACTCAAATGTCCACAGTCGGATGAATGGATTGAAAAGTTGTGGCATATATACTTCATGGAATACTATTCAGCCATAAAAAAAGACCCTGGAATTTGATAGAAAGTGGATGAATATGGAAGATATGTTGCTGAGTGAAGCAAGTCAGGCTATGAAAGAGACATTGTATGTCTCCACTTAACATATACTGACTGTCCACACTCTGTAGTAGAGACTGGAAGACTGGAGAACATAAAGTGTTAAAAATTGTAATGGACACTAGAGACAAAGTGGAAAGAGAGTGGAAGAGCGTAGGAAATTTGGGAGGAAAATGGAGAGGTAAGAGACTTGTGGGACACAGATAAGGTTTATTATCTGTTGACGAGATGCATAAGGTGGTCTCAACTGGGCTGGACTGAGGTGTAGATCATGCTGGGTAAAGTCTCTTTATAATCTAAATGATATCTAAATTATGTATAGTGACTTAATGTATGAATAATAATAAAAATAATTCAAAAGTGTTTAACAGAATCTAGCCATGAAGCTACCTGGTTGATTTTTGTTGTTGTTGTTTGTTTGTTTGTTGTTGTTGTTGTTCTTAGCAGACTTTTAAATACTGAATAATTACTCATTATTCATTATTGGCCTATTTAAATTTTGTATCACTGCCTGTTGTGATCTTGGTAAGTTGTATTCATTGAAACATTTATCCATCTCTTCTAAATTTTCAATATTTTTTTGGCATTTAGTTGTTTATAGTCTTCTCTAATGATCTTTTATATAACATTTCTGTGGTTTCAGTTGTAATGTTTTCTGTTAATTTCTGATTTTTGGCAATTGTAAAAAATATTGCTATAAATAAGTCTTATTATGCATGTATTTTGATGCAAAAGTGGATAAACGTGTGGACATGTTTAACTAAGAATAAAATTGTGATACATGCACATTAAACTTCAGTAAATAACACTAAAAAAAAGAATGAAATGGACAAATATAGAAGATTTACTGCTTAGTGAACCTACCTAGGCTATGAAAGAGAGAAATGGTATGTCTCCACTTAAAATATACACCAAATGTCTCTACTATATAGTGAACACTGAAACACTGGAGGATATAGAAGCATGGTGAATGTTGTGGATACTGGAGACAGTGTGGGAGGAGGGTGGCTGTGGGAGAGGGTGAGAGTAAGGGAATCAGGGGAACAATAGAGAAACAAGACATTTAAGGGACACAGAAATGGAGGATTGTCTATTGATGATAACGTGTGTGATAATATCTTTAAGTGGACTGGTGTGTAGTGTGTTTATGCTGGGAAAATTCTTTTTATGAGCTGTGGTGACATACGGTGATTGCATAAAATAAAATGAAATAAAAATTTTATGTAATTTTATTTATTTATTATCGTTATTTTTTCCAACTCACCAGAGATTGAGAGAGAGTAAAAGAGATGCAGATCAAAACCACCTAATCCCACTCAGAATGACTAAGATTAAAAAAATTAAGAATGATAGGTGTTGGCGGGGGTGTGGTGAAAACAGAACTCTCCTGCACTGCTGGTGGGAATGTAAATTGGTCCAATCACTGTGGAGAACAATATGGAGATTCCTCACAGATCTACAAATAGAACTACCATATGATCCAGCAATCCCACTCCTTGGTATCTACCCAAAGAACAGAAGAATCCTTAGTCGGAAAAGTGCTTGCACATTGATGTTTATTGTGTCGTTATTCACAATTGCTAAGACATGGAACCAACCCAAATGCCCACGAACAGAGGAATGGATTGAAAAAGTGTGACACATGTACTGTATGGAATACTACTCAGTCATAAAAAACAACAAAACCCTGGCTTTGACAGAAAGTGGATGAATATGGAAGATGTACTGTTGAGTGAAGCAAGCCAGGTTATGAAGGAGAGACATCGTAGGTCTCCACTTAGTATATACCAAGTGTCTGCACTCTATAGCCAAAATGGAATTACTAGAGGATACAGAAACAGAAAATGGTTATAAATACCAGATACAGTGTGGGAAGAGGGCAAGTGAAGGAGGAGAGTCTGAGGAAGATCATTAAGGACAAAAATAGAGAGGCAAGGCATTTATGGGACAAAGAAACGGGTTATTACCTGTTGAAGATAGCATGTGCAGTATTATCAACTGGATTGGTGAGAAATGTATACATGTTGGAATATTCACTTTGCAAGCTAAGTGACATACATGGTTGAACGTATAAAAGAAATGGAAACACAAGTTTTAAAAAAGAAAGTGAGAAAGCTAGCTGCCATATCTGGACTCTAATCTCAGTCGACCTTGTGGGAGTCCCAGTTCTTAACCAACTTGCCAACACAGTATGTGTTTTCAAACTACCAGGGCTAGGATGTGAACCATTGTCTGTCATAAGTGATCTGGTTCCTTTAGTCACTGGATTATGGACTGACCCAAGATGAATTGTTTTTCAGTCATTCATTCTAGTAGTTACCCTTGTCTGAATAAGACCAGTAAAACCTATAAATTAACATGCTTAAATAGTCCTATTTCAATAGAAACTTTTCATATTATATAATTATAGTGTATTTTCAATTATAAAATATTTACAATATATCTGTAATATGCCAGTGTATTTGTATTTCATAAAATCAACTGTCATTTTTTGTTTCTCCTTAAACTTCTTTAACAGTGGCACTTTATAATTAAACAGGTTGTGTGTGTGTCTAATGAAAGGTCATACCTAAGTGAACAAACTTTTTTTTTAAAAAATTGACACATAATAACTGTATGTATTTATGAGGTACAATGTGACATTTTGATACATGTATGAAATATGAAATTATCAAATTAGGGTAATTAGAGTATCAAAATATTATTTATTTGTAATGAGAGCATTCAAAATTCTCTTTTAACTATTTTGAAAAATGTAGTACATTAATGTTAGCTATAATCACAATTCTGTGTAGCAGAAAACTAGGACTTATTCTTCTATCTAATTGTGACTTTTTATCCATTGGCCAACATTTGCTTCTTCCCCCTTCCTGCTACCTTTCTCAGCTTCTAGTAAAGCCCTGCCTACTCTCTACTTCCATTAAGATAAACCTTTTTTAGATTCCACATGTGAGTGAGAGCATATAGTGTTTTTCTTTCTGTGCCTAGCTTATTTCTTAAGATGATACTCATCAGGCTCAACTATGCTGCTGCAACAACAGAATTTCAATATATTTTTAATTTAAACAAATTTTATTTATTTATTTTATTATCATTCATACATTAAATCACCATACATCATTTAGATTGTGAAGATACTTTACCCATCATGATATACACCTCAGTCCAGCCCATTTGAGACCCCCATACACATCCTCGCCAACAGATAATAAACCTTATCTGTCCCAAAAGTCTTTTTATTATTATTAATTAATTAATTATTATTATTATTCAGACATTAAATTGCTATACATCATTTAGATTATGAAGAGACTTTACCCAGCTTGATTTACACCTCAGTCCATTCCAGTTGAAACTATTTTACACATCTTTGTTAAAAGATAATAAACCTTATCTGTGTCCCACAAGTGTCTTACCTCTCCATTTCCCTGCTCCAAATTTCCTTTCCTATGGTCTTCCCCTCCCACACTCTCTTTCCACTTTGTCTCTAGTGTCCATTACAATTTTTTATACTTTTATGTTCTCCAATCTTTCAGTCTCTACCATAGAGTGTGGACAGTTGGTATATAGAGACATAAAATGTTGCTCTTTCATAGCCTGACTTACTTCACTCAGCAACAAATCTTTCATATTCGTCCACTTTCTATCAAATTCCAGGGCCTAGCTGTTTTTTATGGCTGAATAGTATTCCATGGAGTATATGTGCCACAATTTTTCAATCCATTCATTTGACTGTGGACATTTGGGTTGGTTCCATGTCTTAGCAATCGTGAATAATGCTGAAATGAAAATAGTTGTGCAAGCACTTTTCCAACTGCGTGCTACCCTGTCCTTTGGGTAGATACCCAGAAGTAGAATTGTTGAATCACATGGGAATTCTATTTGAAGGTCTTTGAGGAACCTCCATATCATTCTCCACAGTGGCTGGACCAATTGGCATTCCCACCAAAGGTGTAGAAGTGTCCTCCTTTCACCACATCTCCACCAGCACTTATCATTATTTGTTTTTTTAATCTCTAGTCTGACTGGGGTTAGGTGGTATCTCATTGTTGTTTTGATCTGTATCTCCCTTACAATGAGGGATGTTGAACATTTTTTTCATATGCGTTTTGGCTGTTCCTATATCTTCCTTAGAGAGTGGTTTATTCAACTCATTTTCCCATCTTTTAATTGGGTTAATAATTTTCTTCCGGATAAGCTGCTTGAGTTCCCTGTGTATTCTGGTTATCAGTCCCTTATCTGAGGCATAGTTAACAAAAGTTCTCTCCCATTTTGAGGGTTGTCGATTCACACTAATTATGGTGTCCTTTGCTGTGCAGGAACTCCTTAATCTGATGTAATCCCACCTGTCTATTTTGGGGATTATTGCCTATGCTTTGGGGGTTTTGCTTAAGAAGTCTTTGCCTACCCCAATGTCTCCTAGAGTTTCCCCAGTGTTTTCCATCAATAGTTTTATAGTTTGAGGTCTTAGGTTTAGATCTTTGATCCACTTTGAGTTGATTTTTGTTAATGGTGATAGAGTTTCATATTCATCTTTCTGTAGGTGGATACCCAGTTTTTCCAACACCATTTGCTAAAGAGGTTTCCCTTTTCCCACTGTATTGTCAAAGATGAGTTGGCTGTATGTTCTGGGGTTTATTTTTGGAGTCTCTACTCTGTTTCATTAGTCCTCATGTCTATTTTTGTGCCAATACCATGCTGTTTTGATGATCACAGCTTTGTAATATATTTTGAAGTCAGGAAGTGAGATGCCACCTACTCCAGTCTTCTTGCACAGGTGGCTTTAGCAAAATGGGGTCTTTAATGGTTCCAGACAAATTCTATGATTGTCTTTACTAGATCTGCAAAGAATGTCTCTTGTAATTTTATAGGGATTTCATTAAACAAGTAGATTAATTTGGGTAGGACTGCCATTTTGATTATATTGATTCTGCCAACCCAGGATCATGGGATGTCCTTCCACTTTTTCGCATCTTTTTCAATTTTCTTTTTAAGGTTTTCATCGTTTTCCTTGTAGAGGTATTTGACTTCCTTGGTTAGTTTTATTCCTAAGTATCTCATACTTTTTGTGGCTATGGTAAATGGAATTACATTCTTCGGTTCTGGCTGTCTTCTTGTTGTTTGTATATAGAAATGCTATAGATTTTTATAAGTTAATTTTGTATCCTGCCACTTTACTGTATGCATTTATTACTTCGAGAAGTTTTTTTCATGGATACTATTGTGTTTTCTATGTATAAAATCATGTCATCTGCAAACAGAGATAATTTCAGCTCTTCTTTCCTTTTTCTCCCTATTGAAATGCCTTTTATTTCCTTCTCTTGTCTGATTACATTGGCTAGAACTTCTAGTACTATATTGAATAGGAGCAGAGAAAGTGGAATGCCTTGTCTTGTACCTGTTTTTAGTGGGAAAACTTTCAGCTTTTCCCCATTCAGTATAATTTAGCTGTAGGTTTTTCATAAATAGCTTTTATTATGCTAAGAAATGGTCATTCTATGCCAATTTTACTGAGAGTTTTGATCATCAAGCCATGTTGTATTTTGTTGCATGCTTTTTCCACATCAATTGAAATGATCATATGGTTTTTATCTTTCTGTTAATATGGTGTATTACATTTATGGCTTTGTGTATGCTGAACCACCCTTGCATCCCTGGAATAAAGCCTACCTGGTCGTGATGAATACCCTTTTCTATGTGCTGTTGAATACGGTTAGCAAGTATCTTGTTGAGAATTTTTGTATCTGTATTCATCAGAAATATAGGTCTGTAGTTTTCCTTTTTTGTCATATCTGTTTTGGGAATGAGGGTAATGGAGGCTTCATAGAATGAATTTGGAAGGGTTCCTTTTTTTAGGATCTCTAGAAACAGTAAGAGTAGGATGGAGGTTACCTCTTCTTTAAAAGTTTTGTAAAATCCTACAGTGAAGCCATCGGGGCCTGGGCTTTTCTTTGTTGGGAGGTTATTTATTTATTCCCGATTCAATCTCATTGCTTGGTATAGATCTATTCAGGCTATGTCCTCCTGAGTCAATCTTGGTAGATGATATGTGTCCAGGAATTTGTCCATCTCATCCAGGTTTTCTTCTTTGTTGGCATAGAATCTCTCATAGTATCCTCTAATGATGTTTTGTATTTCTATTATGTCTATTGTAATGTTGCCTGATTTGTTGCAGATTTGACTTATCTGGTTCCTTTCTTTTTTTTTTCTTAATTAGTCTGACTAATGGTGTGTCAATCTTGTTTATCTTTTCAAAGAACAAGCTTTCACTTTCATTTATTTTCTGTATAGTTTCCTTATTTTCTGTTTCATTTATTTCTGCTCAAATCTTTATTATTTCTTTTGTCCCAGCATTTTTTTGGATTTTTTTGTTGTTGTTCTTTTTCCAATTCCTTGAGGCATGATATTAGGTTGTCCTTTTGCCACCTTTCCATCTTTTTCTTGTGCACACTAATTGCTATGAACTTCCCTCTTATGACTGCTTTTGCAGTATCCCTTAGATTGTGGAAACTTGTGTACTCATTATCATTAGTTTCCATGAATCTTTTGATTTCTGTCATAATCTCAGCAGTAGTCATGGAGTCATTCAGAAGTAGGTTATTTAGTTTCCATGTATTTGTATATTTTCGAAGGCTTTCCCTGAGATTAATATCAAGTTGAATTCCATCATGTTTGGAGAAGATGCTGGATATAGTTTCTATGCCTTTAAATCTGTAAAGGCTGGTTTTGTGCCCGATCATGTGATCAGTCTTTGGGAAAGTACCATGCGGGGCTGAGAAAAATATATATTTTGTGTTTTTTTTGGGGGGGGAAGTTCTATAGATGTCTATCAAGTCCATCTGTTTCATGGTATCATTTAAGTTCTGAGTCTCTTTGCTTATTTTTTGTCTCATTGACCTGTCTAAAGGAGATAATGAGATGTTGAGATCTCAAACAATTATAGTGTTACTGTCTATCTCTCCTTTTAGATCTAGCAGTCTTTTCTTTACATATTTGGGTGCTCCTGAGTTCGGTGCATATTTATTTATAATTGCTATATCTTCTTGGTGAATTAGCTCTTTTAGTACTATATAATGCCCTTCTTGTCTTTTCTTACAGTTTTTGACTTAAAGCCTATTTTGTCCAAAATCAGTATAGCAACTCCTACTCTCTTTTGGTTTATATTTGCATGAAATACTTTTTTCCAGCCTTTCACTTTTAGTCTGTGTATGTCTTTATCCATGAGATGGGTTTCTTGTAGGCAGCAAATGGAGGATTTCTGATTTTTAGTCCATTTAGTCAGTCTGTGTCTCTTGATCGGAGAATTTAATCCACTCAATGTTATTATCGATATTTCAAGACTTGTCCCTACCATTGAGTTGGCTATATGCCTGGTTGTTTTGTGTTCTCTTATTGTTGTCTGTCTCTCTTTAGTTTTCTTGGTATAGTGCTCCTTTCAGAATTTCTTGAAGAGCTGGTTTGGAGTTGGTAAATTCTATCAGATTTTGTTTATCCAAGAATGTTTTTATTTTCTTTTCCCATATGAAGGATAATCTTGCCAGGTATAGTATTCTTGGTTGAAATTGTTTTTCATTTAACACTTTGAATGTTTTCCCCATTCTTTCTTTGCTTGCATTGTTTCCAGTGTTAGCCTGATGGGATAGCCTTTGTGAGTGATTTGACATTTCTCTCTTGCTAATTTTAGTATCTTGTCTTTGTCTGTTGTTTTGGTCAACCTAGCTATAATGTGGCATGGAGAGAATCTTCTCTGATTAATTCTACTTGGGGTTCTTTATATTTCTTGGGTCTGGATGTTTGAGTGCCTCTCTAGACTTGAAAAGTTTTCTTCCAAGATTTCACAGATTATATTATCAATACCCTTATTATTTTCTTCACCTTCTGGGATACCAATTATTCGTATATTTGGGCATTTCGTGGTATCTAGTATTTCTCATGTATTATCCTCGGTTTTCTTTGCTGTTTTCTCAGTATTTTCGATAATTTTTTCTAGGTGATTGGTTTTGTCTTCTACTTCCAAAATTCGATCTTCTGCATGGTCTAGCCTACTTTTGAAACTTTCAAAGGATGCTTTAACTTCCTGTATTATAGCCTTCATGTCTAACAGTTTTGTTTGGTTCTTTTTTATGATATTGAATTCTTTCATATCGTGGAAAGACTTCTTCATCTCTTGGAGCTCGACATCTCTTTTCTCTTGCATCTCATAGAATTTTGTTACCATAAATATTCTAAATTATTTTTATAACATTTCAGTAATATGCTCTAAATTTTCCCTACTTAGAAACAGGTTACATTGTTCCCTTGGTGGAGAAGTACTACTTGATTCTCTCATCCTTGACACTCTTCTTTGATTTTTAGTCATTTTGTAATGTATTCACTTTTGGTCAATTTGTTGGAGAGGGATTCTGTGACTGTGAACTCATGTGTTCGCCCCACTGTGAAGTAATTTGGTGTTATTTTCTCCCTTCTACTAAGTCCTCAAATATAGGAACCACAGGAGGAGTTTTACAGTCAGATTTGTAAAGGGGAATTTAACTACACTCTTCTTTGATTTTTAGTCATTTTGTAATGTATTCACTTTTGGTCAATTTGTTGGAGAGGGATTCTGTGACTGTGAACTCATGTGTTCGCCCCACTGTGAAGTAATTTGGTGTTATTTTCTCCCTTCTACTAAGTCCTCAAATATAGGAACCACAGGAGGAGTTTTACAGTCAGATTTGTAAAGGGGAATTTAACTAGTTTTTCAACCACTACAGTGATGTGCAAAGAATTCTCTAAAACTCCCAGTGCTCACATGGTTAGCTACTATGCACCTAATCATGTCTAGGCCGACGGTAAGGACTGAGAAGTAAAATAGAAAAGTAAGGTAAAAAAAAAAAAGTAGGAAACAGAAATAGGGTGAAAAAAAAAAAGAATGAAAGTACTAGAAGAAAAAGGGGGAAAAGGAAAAAAATCACTTTGCAAAAAATAAAATAGGGATGAAAATAGAAAACCACATGGTGCAGAGTGTGTTGCTCAAAGGCCCAAAACAGGCAAGGGTGGAGATGCCTAGCAGCTTTCTGCCCTGGCTGGTGCTGGGTCTGGCCTTATAAGTGTCTTACCTCTCCATCCCCTTGCCCCAAATTTCCTATGCTCTTTCCTTCCCACTGTATTTTTACTTTGTCTCTAGTGTCCATTACAATTTTTAATATTTTTATGTTCTCCAGTTTTTCAGTCTCTACCATAGAGTGCGGACAGTCAATATATGGAGACATACAATATCTCTCTTTAATAGCCTGACTTGCTTCACTCAGCAACAAACTTCCATATTTGTCCACTTTCTATCAAATTACAGGGCCTTGGTTGTTTTTTTTTTTTTTTTTTTTTTTTTTGGGAGAGAGTTTTAAGCCACCGGGTCCTGGACATGAACTACAGTCAATTACATGGGAGTCCAGCAACATAGCCAATACACTAACTGCTGGTCCCCAGGGCCTTGTTCTTTATGGCTGAATAGTATTCCATGAAGTATATGTGACACAATTTTTCAATCCATTCATTTGACTGTGGACATTTGGGTTGGTTCCGTGTCATAGCAATTGTGAATAATGCTGCAATGAAAATAGTTGTGCAATCACTTTTCCGACTGAGTGCTATCCTATCCTTTGGTTAGATACCCAGAAGTGGAATTGTTGGATCATATGGTAATTCTATTTGAAGGTCTTTGAGGAACCTCCATATCATTCTCCACAGTGGCTGGACCAATTGACATTCCCACCAAAGGTGTAGGAGTGTCCCCCTTTCACCACATCTCCACCAGCACTTATCATTATTATTATTATTATTATTATTTTAAAAATCTTTTCCAGTCTGACTGGGGTTAGGTGGTATCCCATTGTGGTTTTGATCTGTATCTCCCTTATAATGAGGGATGTTGAGCATTTTCTCACATGCTTTTTGGCTGTTCCTATATCTTCCTTAGAGAGTGGTTTATTCAACTCATTTTCCCATCTTTTAATTGGGTTAATCATTTTTTTCTGGGTAAGCCGCTTGAGTTCCCTTTGTATTCTGGTTATCAGTCTCTTTTCTGAGGCACAGTTAACAGAAATTCTCTCCCATTCCAAAGGTTTTAAATAGTCAAATAATATTCCTTTGTGTGTATATATGCCGCATTTTCTTTAGCCATTCATGTATTGATGAACACTTAAATTTATTACATATCTAAGAGTTTTGTAAAGAGTGCTCCAGCATGAGACTGGCAGGTGGCGTGGTGGTTAAGGATGCTGGACTCCCACATGGGCAACCACAGTTCGAGTCCTGGATCTGGTGGCTTGCTTTCTCACTTTCTCTCTCTCTCTCTTGCCAAATTAAAATAAATAAGCAAATAAATAAAGTTAAAATAAAATAATTATTTAAAAAAAATAGTACTCCAGCAAACTTGGGTGAGCAGATACATCTTCAAAATCCTGCTTCTCTTTCCTTTGAATATATGCACGATAGTAGCGTTGCTGAATACGATGACAGTTCCATTCTCAGTTTTTTGAGGAACTTCCATACTATTTTCTATACAGCTATTCTAGTTTATACTTTCACCAACAGTATATGAGTTCCCTTTTCTCTAAATCCTTGCCAGCATTTGTTGCTTTTTTGTCTTTATTTTTATAGTAGTCATTTTAACTGCGGTGAGATGATTTATCATAGTGGTTTTGATTTATATTTCTCTGATGATTAGTGGTGAACATTTTTCATATGCTTGTTTGACCGTTTGTATGTCTCCTTTTGGGAAATATCTATTCAGATCTTTTGACATTTAAAAATAAGACTGTTCTTATTTATTTCTTTTTAACTATTACATCTTTTGAGTTTCTTTTGTATTTTGGGCATTTACTCCTTGTCAGGTCTACAGTTTGCAAATATTTTCTCTCATCAGTAGTCATCTTTTCACTTTGTTAGTTGTTTTCTTTGCTATGTGGACTTTTTGGTTTGATGTAATCCTGTTTTTCTATTTTTGGTTTTGTTGCCTGTGCTTGCTAGATATTATCCAAAAATCCTTTTCTCAGACCCAAGTCATAAAACATTTATAATATATATATATAGACCCAAGTCATAAAACATTTAATATATATATATATTAGTAGTTTCATGGTTTTGGTCTCACATAAAGTCATTAAACCCATTTTGGTTGATACTTTATAAATAAGAGATAGAGAGATATTTTCATTCTTCTGTTTACAGATTTCCAGTTCTCAGCTCCATTTATTGAAGAGACCGCCTTTACTCAAAATATGTGTTAATGATAAATTTGTCAAAATTTATTGACTGTACATGCCTGGCTTTTTTCTGGGTTGTCTACTCTGGTCCATTGGTGTATGTATCTGTTTTTAGGCCAATACTGCATTATTTTGGTTATTATTTTTTTGATGTATATTTTGAAGTTAGCTAGTGTGCTCTTTTTGCTCAAAATTGCTTTGGCTACTTTTTTAAACATGATCATCCTTTCAAAAATGAAGCGTAGGAAAGCTGTCTACAGACTGTGGATGGGGCTGATGTTGAAACAAACAAGATACCAAGCCACTGCTCATAGAATGATATGGCATTGCCATCGGGAGAGAGGCACTAGGAATCAAAAGCTCTTGAGCTCCAATTCCTAAGAGGGTGCTATGCTCTGTTTTTCTGTTTGTGATTGGCTCTTGAAGCCTTACCAAAGCTGCCCCAGCCTTTTTTATTTATTTTTAAATTTGAGCTATTGTCAAAAATCCCTGGAGGTTACTCTGCAATATGATTTTTGTGCAAGTAATTTATTAAGGAAGTCTTCTCAGGAGAAGCGGTAAGTAAAGGAAGCATTACAGAGAGGAGAAAACTTAAATGTTACAAGGCAATGTCCATAGAGGATAGCTTCTACCTCAGAGCTCTCCAAGTCCAAGGCCAGAAAGCTGGACTTTCATTGTCCTGCACCATCAGCCATCTGCTTAGGGCCACCTGGGAGTTCCTCCCAGGTGCATCCAGCTCCCTATGTGTTCAGCTCAGTGGCCTGAGTGATGTCCTCAAAAGAAAAGTGTTTGTTGAGGCCCCAGGAAGCAATAGCACAAAGAAGCCAGCACAAAAGCACATAGAAATAGTCAAAGGGATCCAGAGGGCATTAGGTGAGTATCACAGCCTCTGTTTTAGCTGGCTTGAATGTCTATCTGCAGCTACATTGAGAAGGACTTTCATGGTGTATAGCTAGTTCAAGAGACCAATAATAAAAGAGTTATGCCAGAGAAGTTACATGGTTAAACTTCTCAACCTCTCTAACCACTTAAGATGGAAATATACAACCTTAAATGTCTTCTGTAGCAGAGCGAGAGAGGTCAAGACCTTCCTTTTGCAGTTCTTCAGCTAAAGATGTCCCAGACATTATGCTTAGATGGCTCTCTAGGACTCTGAAGTAAGAATGTATCTTCTAGCTAGTGCCAGCTTTGTATCTGCTTGCTATTTCTATAGCACGTTTTTATCTAAAATGGATTCAAGGCTAAAAGTACCAATGACCACTAGATAATTTCACCTTTGATGCTTAAAAATAATTGCTTTCCCTTTATTCCCTGATTCAAGCTTGGTATGCTTTCAGTTTTTAAAACACATCTATAGTTTACCTTGAATTTAAGATACCCTTATCCAACATTGGGCGACACTTAAAGGTTGATATTATTTCAGGGTGGGCTCTCTTCTACTTTCCTGGTCCTTTCCTTCCCTGTTTATTTTTGTAGTAATAGCTCCATTCTTACAGCCAGAGTCAGAAATAGAGAAGTGATATATTTGAGAACTTGACTCTTTTCCTTACAAATATCATTTGTGCCTCCAAACATTTGCGAAGTAATAAAACTTGTTTTCAACACCATTCTTCCTTCCTTACCCAGTTTTTCTACTGGTTACTTCTTTTGTTTTCTGATGCTCTTTCGTCTGGGTATTTAATGTCCTCATCTTACTCCTTGGTCACTTAGAGTCCTGAGCCATGAACTTGTCCCATAGTTTATCTGGGTAGATATCTATAATCTGGCTCTTTTCTGGCTTCCTTTTCTCACATCCAAGTTTACCTATCCTGCGTTCTATTTATTCAAGGTCCTGCTTTCTGCTAGAAAATAGCGAGATGGTCTATAATCTAGACTATGCTAGTAGGTGAAGGAAAAATGATGGGCTAGCTCACCGTCTCCTGAAAATGCATAAAAATTTAAGAGGAATTTTTTAATAAGATTGTCTTAAAAATAAGGCAGTGTGGTATAATAGAAGGAGTCAAGGTGTCCAGGATTTGAAGAAAGAATGACATGGATCGCCTCATGGCCCCTGTTTATTTCCTAAAAGGCCTTCCATAAGTTACTTAACCTTTCTGAACTTCCCTGACCTGCCCCCATTGTACATAGGGAGTACTCATACCTTCTATTGGGTCATAAGAAAAATCACAATGCATAGAAAAATGTAGAAAATATGTTATGACTTTTCTGATGACCCAGTATTTTTGCTGAGCTGTTTAATTAAAAATGATGAAATTACTTTAATTAAAAATAATGAAATGACCTGGGCTGGTATCTGATATAAGTAGGTGTCGTACATATTGTAGCTAATACATTAACAATATTGGGACCATAAGCAACTAAAAGTCAATTACTAGTCACTTCTGGTAATCTTTTTTTTTTTTTTAATATTTATTTATTTATTTAATTATTTTATTTACATTTTTAAAAATACATTCAGTTACATTATTTAGCTTACAAGGTGACCATTTCAATGTATGAACATTTCTCCCAAGTCGAATTGATCAAAATATAACAACACTACCTCTCTGTCTCAGCAATGCTGTCTCTGTATCCCTCCTCCAAATGTTCTTCCCCAGGCCCCACTCCTCCACTTCTGGTAATCTTAATAAACAAGTATTTCTTAGACACTCTATGTAAGAGAAAAGAAGCACAGTAGTACTTTAAAATGGTATTCTATTTCACCTATGCTCCATAGCAATTTTTCTCTAACAATTCAGTTCACCTCTCAAACAATCATTTGTTAATTTATTATTTATTGCACCATATTTATTCACCTAATAAGTGCAAGAGGTGGGGCCTCTTTCTATTAAGAATACAAAGATATATGCTATATAATCCCATCTTGCCTTGTTTTGAATGTGAGAAGGACTTAAGTATTTTGGATAGGCAGAAAAGAGAATCAATCTTGATCCTGCCATCCAAGATTGGCCATATGTAAAAAGAAACTACTGTAGAAGTTAGAGTTGAGAAAAGTAGGAGCAGGCTTATCTGGGATGGTTTTTAGCCTGAAGTTGTTGACCAATAATTAGAGCCAAATAAGAAAGGAAAATCTTCACCCTCAGAAAAGTCGAGATCGAGGTCCTCATCAGAGATGTGGAGAGAGCAGATGAGGAGTCGAGCTTTCATGGTAAGGTCGGTTTACGCACACAACAGGTAGGCGAGAGACCAGCAGTCGAGGGCACCAGGAGATGGACGATGGAAGATGGAGCCAAATGCTGAGTGGATGCAGTGAGGAAGGCCAAGAGGTAAACGCAGGTCCGGCTGAGATGTGGCAAGGCAGACCTAGCCTTTTGGTAAGCGCGGGTTTCATCAGCTAGGGGAGCCACCCCAGACGCCCGGAGAGGACTGGAGAGCAGAGCATGGCAAGCAAAGAGAGGAAGGAAAAGGCTGGAGAGTGTTGCCGTAGCGATGTACACTAATTAAGAAGCTGGGGAGAAAAATTAAGTGGCCAACAAGGGCAAGGACTGCTGTCTAGTTTAATATGGAATATTCTGGGACCAGTAGTTGGTGTAATGGCTATGTTGCTGGACTCCCATGCAGTCAACCACAGTTCGAGTCCTGGACCCAGTGTTTGCATGTGTGTGTGCGTGCCCAAGATCCTGAGAGGAGAATGGAGGAGAAGGGATTGTGGCATGGCCATCCCCCCTGGGGGGTGATTTCTTGCTTTCTGTCTCTCTGTCTCTCTCTGTCTTTCTGGCGAGCACACATGCCCTATAGCAAAAACCTCTCCAAAAAATATGGAATATTCCAGCATAAAATTCATAACTCCAGTGAAACCAACTCCAGTGAAAGCGACTCTACTAGATTAATATTCCTGTAAGGTAGGTGGCACAGGACTAAAGCCTGCATTTTGGAGGCAGCTAGACAGTACTTTATGCTTCATCTCTGACACCAACTGCACACTTTTGGACGTTATTTAGTCTTCCCACGGCGTGGTTACCTCATCCGTAACATGCAGCAAAGACCAGGGCTTGCTCATGAGGTGGTGCTGGGCGCTCCCTAGAACACTGTGCATATGACTCAGCACACAGTAGGCAGGCAGTGCGTGTGAGTCTGTCTGGATGTCTGCTCTGGCTTATGCAACTTGTCATCAGGTTGTGTCTATTTTCCTGCCTGTAGCTGGGCTTAGAAATCACTTTCAGACTCAATGGCCAAAGCCAAGAAGTCAGGCTGAGCTTGAACAGTAGCACGCTCGTGAGTCACTTCGTCTCTTTGGCATCTCCCTCTTCTCTCCCAGCTGTGAATTACTTATGGGATCTGTGCTCTTGGGAAGAAGCCCAAACACATCTCTGGTTCACTCGAGCCATGGAAGCGTTTCTCCAGGACCCCAGTTCCTACCCCGCGGCAGGCGCCCAGGCAGGGTCTGTCTTGGCACTGGGAGTGCAGATACCATGGCAGAGTTAATTCGCCTGATACCATTTTGTTAGTGAACACAGCTCTGTAGGTTTGAACTAGCAAACAGGCAATGCTTCTGCAAAATGCGTAAGTAAAAAAACTACAAAATAATAAGTGAGGAAAGTAGGTAATCTATTTATCAATTTACTAAAAAACATTTCTGAGCAGCTCCTACATGGCAGACACTGTTCTGTGCACGGGTAAGACCCAGAACAACAGGCATGGGGTGGTGTCCAGGACACTGGGCTCACATGGGTATCTGACACCTGAGCACAGGGATGGCACCAGAACACTGAGTGTGAGGGTGAGATTCAGAACATGGGGCACAGGATGAAGCCCAGAGCGCTTGCCTGCCAGGGTTGCCAAGGACGAGTCTGTGGTGGTAGTATCCTCGGAGTGACCCTTCAGCCGGGTGATGCTCTTCTGAAGCATGTAGGGCCAAGAAGGGGCTGGGCCGGTACAAGACCATTTGGGGGCTTACAACTCTATATGGACTAGTCAGAAATAATGCCACAAAACTTGTAGTTGAACAAGCTGGGGATCCCAATGCATTTCGACAGGAAACAAGACAAACCAGGTCCCCCTCGCAGGGCTGGTTTTTGGGTTGCCCAGTGGTGTCAGAAGACTTATCTCCTGGAAGGCTTTGAGTCTGAGTCATAGAAGCCCCACTCCTCAGCTTCACAGCTCTGTGCTAGGAGAGTGCTAAACCCATACTCAGCAGACACCTGCATTAGTATTTCACCAATTTTTAAAATTATTATCTTCTTTTATTTTGAGATTTTTTTGCTATAGGGCGTGTGCTCTTGCCAGAAAGACAGAAAGACAGAGAGCTAGAAAGTGAGAAATCACCCCCTGGGGGGATGGCCACACCACAATCCTTTCTCCTCCATTCTCCTCTCAGGATCTTGGGCATGCACACACATGCATCTGGCGTGATTTTAAGCCACCTGGTCCGGGACTCGAACCACCGTCAACTACACGGGAGTCCAGCGACATAGCCATTACGCCAACTGCTGGTCCCTAAAATTATTATCTTTAGATACAATTTACAATTTCCCATAGATTTCTTCTCATGGAGAAAACCGATGATAAGTATGTGGGTCTTTCTGAGTTGGGTTCTCAAGGTCTTGGCTGTGAGAACACCCTGCCTCCAGGCCCTCCAGTAGATCCCACAGTTGCTGCAGTGACCCCACACTGCCCCTGCATGAGCTCCCTGTGAGAGCTCCTCCTCGAGGAAAAGGAAGACAGCTCGCCCTCGCTAGGACGGTAGGTAGCAAGTTCTTCACTCAGTCTGTCTCCACGGAAGAGTTCATGCTTTCACAGCAGAGGCTAACATGGCTTTCACCCTCCCTGGCACCAGGGGCAGAATGCAGGAGGCTCTGGACAGTCACAGCTCCAGGTGCTCTCACCAGGGGAAACTGGGATGGATGTGGCGGGTGGACAACTGAATTTAAGAAAGCAGAAAGTGTTACATTATTCCAATCTGTAACAAATTCAGTATTTATATTCTCTTGTAAATGTGCATTACATGATAACAGTAATTGTATTGCCCCTGCTGAAACCCACTAATCAAGCTGGTCTTCTATCGGAAAAGAAGGAAAGCAATCCCAGGTGAAACTGTGGCCCAGGCGCTGAGCCGTAACTGGCTGCTTAAGCCGGAGAAGAAGAGCTTATGGTTAGGATTGCGGGGACGATGGTGCGGCCATGGCAGAGCATGACGGTGTGGCCATGGCAGAGCAAGGTGCATGTTCTCCCCAGGCTGTCACATGGGTCTGCTATCTGCCGCTCATGGAAAAGGCTGAGAGGACACAGCCTGGCATTGAGACTCTGGGGGATATTTGGGCTACAAATGAAAACTTGAATGTGTGGAGGGATTCGTTTGATGTGCAAGCCATTACAAAGGGATAACGGGGATTCACACAAAAA
>NW_006204068.1:62681-63093 GCF_000334495.1 Tupaia belangeri chinensis
GGCTAAAACCTCTGTTCAAGTGTCTCTGTTCTCTCTGCTGGTTTTAGAACACAGAGACTTAGGAGCCCCTTGGATGGCTTCCCATGGGAAAATGAATGTGCCACGCCAGCCCCGTTCCCCAGTGGCACCTTGAACTGCTAAACGCACAGAGGCTGATCCTATTTCACTGTGGAGATGTATAAAACGGCTCTCTGAATCACTGACACAGTCACCAGTGTAAAACAGATGTCGCTCGGAGTATGCACTGCTGGGGTCCAGCCTCGGCATGGGTGGGTTATCTCGACGAAGGCGGCGAAGGTGAACAGAAGACAGAGGCCTCTATGCCTTTCATGCACGTCCTATGCCGGACACCCCTCAGAGATTGCTCTCTGAGGAGTGACAACTGTTAGGAATCATTGTGCCTTTTTATTGA
>NW_006204068.1:63617-80175 GCF_000334495.1 Tupaia belangeri chinensis
TTTTTTTATAGTAGTATATTGGGGAGTCAGAGGGGGGTCGCTTCCCAGTGAGGCTGCCAGTTTCTGGAGCAAATAGCAAACAGCCTTGCTGACATGCTAAGTGACCCAAGCTTTGTTCCAAGGTCGGGTGGTGCACAATAGTAGCCTTGCCAACGTGTTGATCCGACTGGAAGCGGAGCTCAAAGGTCAGGGGGCTCAGACAGTTCCTGGGACCTCACCGGGTTGGACTCCTCCAATGCACAACCAGACTCCAAAGAGGCACAGTAGCGCTTTATGCATTTACATTTTTCCTTCGTTCAGACCTCTGGCTGGGGAAGATGTGGAGCTCGATGTCCGTAGTCCTGCATTGGCCCTGGTCACTTTGCAGTTCAGATATTTGTGATGGGCTTAGGACTGGTATTTCACTAACAGTTTTGTTTTGTTTTGCTAATACTAGCGGAGAACTCAGAGTTCTAAAGAGACAGCATTACATGAATGAATAACTCGAATGGCCAAAGAAGGTGACTAAACTCGTCCACGGAAGCACAGCTGCCTTTTGCTAAAGTTTCTCATCTTCCTTGTAAACTAGTTATTTTCTTTCTCCAAATTCATTTCCTAGCTTGCTGTTGTCTTTAGACATAGATTTTAGCAGTGATACATTCATACACACACAAATACTTATTATTGTTTTCTTAATCTGTATTTGTTTGCCTCTAGCTAATACTGATCTCAGTGCTGGGGAGAGAAAAAAAATGGTGATAATTCCTACAGATACAGGAAGTGAAGAGTTCTGTACAAGTCCTTGGGAAGAACATCTCACCCACTCTGGGGGCAGTCTTGGAAGATTCTTGAAGGAGGGGAGTTTTGTCAAGTAGGAAGTTTTTTGGTTTAAAAAAAAGTAAATAGGGTGATAGAATAAGAGTCTGGAGGATTCGTTAGGACCAACACAATTTTGTAAGAGGTATGCACTAAGAAATAGGAGTAAATGTTTAGTGCAATAATAGTTATTTGTGTTATTATTATTGTTATTAAAATGTATTTATTAAGAGAGACAGGGACCTCTGACAGGATCTTGGCACTCCGTGATCCTCCTCTCCCCCACCTTCCAGCCAACTGGACCACGAGTGAGCCCATGAACACATCCGGTTTGCTAGGTCCACCCAGGATCTAACCCACATGGCTCCCTCCAGCACTGTGCAGTGGTATCCCTCTTACCACTGGGCCCATGGATTATTAAGGATCTTTAAACTTAGTATTGAACATTTACTATAAAGTAATTATAATCAAGACAGTTGGCAAAGGAACAGCCAAATAAATCAATGAAACAGAAAAAGCCCAGAAATAGAAACAAATACAGACAACTGATTCTTTTTTTTTTTTTCAAAGAAGCTAAGATGTATCAATTAAGAAAGATTTGTTTTTCAAAAAATGGTGCTGGTGGGACCAGCAAGTGACATGGTGGTTGAGGCACTGGACTCCCACATGGCCAACTCCATGGTTCGAGCCTCAGACTGGCAGCTTGAAAATCATGATGGGCACATGTGTGTGCATGTGTGCCCAAAATCCTAGGAGGAGAATGGAGGAAAAGGGATTGTGGTGTGGCCATCCTGCCTGAGGGGGTGATTTCTTATTTCTCCTCTTTCTCTCTCTCTCTCTGGCAATTACATATGCCCTATGGCAATAAAAGGGGGAACAATGGTGCTAGAACAACCAAAAATCATTGAAAAATACGAATCTAGACATTATCCTTATAGCTTTCATAAATATTAACTCGTGGATCATAGACCTACATGTAAAATGCAAAGCTATAAAACTGTTAAAAGTAAACAGGAGAATAATCTACGTGAGATTGTGTTAAAAAATCAGAAGGAGGATGTGAGAATCCATGTGAATTTGAGGTGTGCCCAGCTTAGACATTAAACCAGAAAGCCTGAGCCTCTGCCCCAAAGCCTTCCTTCCACCCCAACTCCGAGCAAAGAGGGATAGGCTGGTCCCTGCCTTCTTGCTGTCTCTGTATTTCTCTTTCTCTCTCCTTTTCCCTCTCCCTTTTTCTCAAAATTTTTCTTTTTTTATATTTTTGCCTTTCATTAAAAAGATTTCCCTATTCATTGATTTTTGTGTGTCCATTTGTTTTGTCTTTTCCCTTTTTTTCTTTTCTTTTACTTGACTTTCTCACTTTGTTTCTCAGTTTCCACACTTTGAGTGTCTAGTTAGGTGTAGGCACACAGCAGTGAAACATCTGAATACTTTTAGGGTCATAGAAAACCTTAACCCCCATTGAACTACTACAGAAAGGGAGAAACTCATCTTCATAAATCTGAATTCAAATCACTTTCTGTGGATAACATGCTACAAAACAAAGTAGTAGAGACAAAATAGGCATAGAAGTACCTCACGGTTAAGTGAAGCATATGAGCTTACAGTTGCAGAAATCTCCAACAAATTAGCCAAATGTGAATATACCACCAAATGACTAAAATTCAGAGAAGAGAGACTGCAAAGTGAGCAGCAGGGAGAAATACAGAGCTGCAGAGAATGTGGCTCATCTTCTCCCACACGCTGAATTCTTAGTTGAAATCCCACAGTTCAGCCCAAGTGCACCTATTCCCTAGAAACTGTGCGGCCTTTGAAATATCCAGTTCCATCAACAAAAGTGCAGGTTGCTTGGTGAGGATCAGGGAAACGGAACTGCGGAAACATTGCAGGTTATCTCCTCCTGCACGCCTCTAACACTAAGAAAGTAGGGAGTAACATATAATTCATCAGATGACCAGAAATCACCACAAAGGCACAGGAAATATGGAAAACCAAGAAAATATCTTTTCCTTAAGGAGAAAGAACAGCCTGTTATCTTCCACAGACAGTACAATGGAACTCATGGAAATGTCAGATAAAGAATTTAGAATATTTGTAGTGACAAAGCTAACAGAGATGCAGGAGAAGAGAGATAATGAACTCCAGAAGATGCAGGAGAAAAAAGACAAGTTTTAGGAGGTGAGAAAGTTCTTGCATGATCTGAAAGTGGAAATATACACCATAAAAAAGAATTAAATGGAACTCTTAGGGATGAAGGCTGTAATACAGGAAATCAAAACCTCCCTTGAAAGTTTTAAAAGAGGATTAGATCATGCAGAAGATCAAGCCTCAGGTGTAGAAGACAGAACCTCTGATCTAGAAAAATTCACCAAAAAGACTGAGAAAATAACTGAAAACAATAACATATGAGTAATACTAGATACCAGTAGATGCCCAAACATCCAGATAATAGGTATCCCAGAAGATGAAGAAACTAAGAACATTGATAATCTATTCCACGAAACCCTGGAAGAAAACTTTTCAAACATAGAGAGGCATTCAAATATCTAGACCCAAGAAATACAAAGGACCCCAAATAGAGTCACCTCAAGAAGATCTTCCCCAAGGCACATCATAGCCAGATTGACCAGAACCACAGACAGAGACAAGATACTAAAATTGGCAAGAGAGAAATGTCAAGTTACTTTCAAAGGGTATCTCGTCAGGCTAACATTGGACCTCTCGTCGGAAACATTGCAAGCAAGGAAAGAATGGAAAAATATATTCAAAGTATTAAGTGAAAAACAATTTCAGCCAAGAATAGTATACCTGGCAAGATTATCTTTCATATGAAAAGAAAATCCCAAAATATTCTCAAATAAACAAAACCTGAAAGAATTTACCAACACTAGACCAGCTCTTTGAGAAGTTATGAAGGGAGTGCTATACCAGGAAAACTAAAGACAGAAATAAGAAAACAAAAATGGCCAAGAAAAAGGTCAACTTAACGGTAGGGACAAGTTCAGAACTATCAATAATACTGTTGAATGTTAACTTCCAGGATTTAAACAGAAAGATCAGACCACAGTAACACTGCAAATTCAACAGAAGAGAGATTACATGAGACTGAACTGGTGAAATAGAATTCTATGACTTTTGTCTAAAACATCACTGATTTTATTCTATGCTTTGTCTTCCAGATTTAAGGATTTTGGTTCTCTTGTGAGTTGTTGATAGATTCAGCAATTTGTTAATAAAATTGAAGCAAACTTTTCTCACTTCCTGACCCCTTTGCAATTGGAATATATTTGTGAGCATTCTTATTTTGTGGCAAAATAATTATTCACATAAATTCAATAATACAATAGTATCTGGTAGTTTGCATGAGAAATTGAATTCTAATGGGGCTTTGTGCAAATAACAGGCCAAATTGAGATTAATGTAATTTTTTTGCAGATAAGTTAGTTTAAAAATCCCTCTTGATTCTGAAAAATCAGACTCTACTCACTTTTCTCTTTATTGGTCACTCTCTTTGTCTCCATTGCTGGTTTCTCTCTTCCCCCACCACTCTTTTTATTTATTATTTCTTTCTTTCTTTATTTAAATTTTTGCTATAGGGTGTGTGTGCTTATCAGAGAAGGACAGACACAGAGAGAAGGAAAGTGAGAAATCATGCCCAGGAAGGATGGCCATATTGCAGTCCCATTTTCTTCGTTTTTCTCTTGAGATTTTGAGCATGCATGCACACATGCTTAGCATGTTTTTCAAGCTGCTGAGTCCAGGATTCGAACCGCAGAGTTAGCCATGCGGGATGCAGTGCCCCAACCACCACTCTACCTGCTGGCTGGCCTTCCCACCTCTCTTCAGTTCTCTCTTCTACGTTTTTTCACTCATTCAGTCTTATAGTTGCCAGTGCCATTTGTATTCTGATGGTGGTCCCCAAAGTCCTACCTCTGGCCTACACTTCTCTCGCAGACTCTTTGGAAGATCTGTGGGGTACTTCCGTAGTGACACATCCAACACACATTTCCTTCCCCCTGCTCTGCCTTCAGCCTATCTGGGCTCATGTGGTGGCAATTGCTCAGAAGTCTTAAGACTCTGGATGCTCTTCTTTCTCTCCCACCTCTCAGCTAACCTGTCAGCAATACCGTTAGCTCTCCCTCTACAGTGAGAACCTTTCGTTTTTCACCATTTCTGCAGTTACCTTCCTGCTCCAAACCATCTCCGCCTCTTACCTGAACCACTTCGACAGCTTCCTGCCAGATAGCCTGCTCCTGCCCTGGCTGCTTGTAGCTGTCCTCGCTCGGTACCGCGGCCAGGCCAGTGGCGCGGTCAGACCGTCCCTGCCCTGCCTGAGGCTCTCCAGCGGCTATTTCCCTCTAAGGAGAATCCAGGCTGTTCTCAGTGACTCGTGAGGCTCTAGGTGATCTGGGTATGCGTTCTCCCCGAATTCACATTCTGCTGCTTCCCCGAGTGACTGTACACAGCTAAATCCGTGCCGGGAGGAGAATCTGTGCACTTGAACACTTTCACTGTCAACGAGGAGAATTGAATGAACAACAGAAGCAATCAGTGATGAAATTCTTAACCGATCTTTAATGAGAATGTTGGTAGTTAATTACGTTTTCCTTTGTCAAGCCACACATTTTCTACAATTTCATATATTAGTTATAAAATCAGTAAAAAACTAAACAAAAGACTTCTCTCTGTCTCTGACTGCTGAGTACCTATGCCCCTTCCCCCAATCCCCGGCAGAATTAAAAAAAAAAAAAAAGATATATACAAGTATTTACTTTTCTCATGTCACAGAATTGTTGTCAAAATAAAATGTATCGGTATGAGAAGTGCTCTAAAAGTCATGACGTGTTATTTATTTATTTATTTAAATTTGCTAGACGTGCTCACTGGAGAGTCAGACAGAGAGGGAAGTGAGGAAGCTCTCCCCATGGCCGCATGGCCATCCTTCCCCATCACGCCTTCCTTTCAGGATTCTGAGCATGCACACGTGCCGGCGTGTTGCTCAAGCCACCAGGTCTGGGACTGAAGCTGCACAACCAGCCATGTGAGTCAGCGTGTGGGCTCCTGCTGCCTTACCCACACGCCACAGGCCGTCCCTGTTTCCGTACTCTGTAAGTGGTTATTTACTTACTCCTTCCTGTGCGAGGCAGGGGCAGGGGCCACCATCCCCAGCAGGATCTCAGAGCCATGACCCGTGGTCTCTAGCCAGCCCCAGACCATGGGCATGTGTGTGGCTGGCACATCCAGGGAAGTCTCCAGACTTGAACCAAGAAGCTTCCCATGTGGGACTGCCTTGCAGAGTGTTGTGTGCAACCTCTCAGGTTCCCAAAACAAGTTATTTAAAGACAAAATTTCCGGTTTTACTTACAGTAGTATATAGTGACATCTGTGAGAACCAGGTTTGAATCTACTGGAATAACACTAGTCCTCCAAAACTAATGGGTAACTAGGAATTTAATTACATTAAATGAACTGAATGATGATGAAGTGTTTTAAATATTGAGAAAATACATGTATGTAACCGAGGGCTCCTGAGTGGCCTAGAACTAAGAATAAGAAATTATATTGTGACCTAAATGTCTCCTATAAATTTCCCTCCTTGTTCTTGCCCTCATCTTGTGACTAATAGATTTGCATTCAATTTCGCATTATCAGGAATCCTTGAAAACAGCACATGGATATTTGCTTAAGATTTTTCAGTATGAAACAAAGGGCCACTATTCCACAGATAAGTCTATTTGTTAACTGAGATTAAATGAGGCTAGTCTTTGTCAAATGTAAGGAGGAAATAAGAAATTATGAAAGGCAGGCCAAAAAATATATAAATTAATCCCCAGAAAATGAGCAGATTTTCTAATGTAAGTGGTTGGTGACCTCACTGGTATTTACCAACTATATCAAGACAGATCTTGGGGCCAACAGGTGGCATGGTGGTTAAGGCACTGCATTCCCACATGGTCAACCATGGTTCAAGTCCTGGACCCACCATTTGAGACTTATGGTGGCTGTATGTGCATGCATGTCTAAAATCTTGAGAAGAGAATGGAGGAGAAGGGATTGCAGTGTGGCCATCCCCCCTGGGGGGGTGATTTCTCACTTTCTGTCTCTCTGGCAAATGCACACACTCTATAGCAAAAATCTAAAAAAAAAAAAAAAAGACAGATCTCTGGATCTCGGTTGATCTTACACCGCCACAGGTATTCCTGATGATTCCACTTATTGGCTAAGCTCTGACCTCTCCACAAACTCAAGCCTCAAGAATCCGACTGACCAACTGACCATCTAAGACTTCACTTAGATGTTTCTTCTTCTTCTTCTTTTTTTTTGTTATAGGGTGCATGCACTCAACAGAGAGACAGAGAAACAAAAAGTGAGAAATCACCTCCCAGGAGGGATGGTCACGCCGCAATCTCTTCTCCTCCATTCTCCTCTCAGGATCTTGGGCACGCACGCACACGCGCCTGGTGTGAGTTTAAGCCACCAGGTCTGGGACTTGAACCGCGGTCGACTACGTGGGAATTCAGCAACATAGCCATTACGCTAACTGCTGGTCCCAGATGTTTCATTTTTTAAAAGAATTATTTACTTAGCTTTATTATTATTATTATTCTAAGTTTGCCACAGGGCATGTGTGCTCACCAGAATGAGACAGAGATGGGGAGAGAGACAGGGAAAGTGAGAAGTGAGCCACCAGGTCTAGGACCTGAACTATGGCCAGCCTTGTGGGAGTCCAGAGCTTTAACCACCATGTTGCCTGCTGGCCCCTGACTTAGATGTTTCATAGACATTTGAAAATTAGCATGCTCCAACAGAATTCTTGATTTTTTTCTCTGAAACCTGTTCTTCTCCTGTTCTTCTCCATTTTAGTAATTGACCACCATCTGCTTGATTTTTATCCCCAAAGTGAATAATGTTTGCTGCTTCATCTGCCTCCCCCTCCAGAATCTGCTCTCATGCAGTGCTATGGGCACGCCTGTGACTAGCCATGACACCACTGCCTGGCGCCTGGACTTCTGAGTCGCCTCCTGCCAGTCTCGCTGCGCCTCTCATGCTGTCCTGCCCTGAACTCTATCTCTGGTTAACAGCTAGTAATCCTTTCTAAAACATCAAAAAAAAAAAATCATGTCACTCTTCATCTCAAAACACCACAATTATGATAAAACTCCGTACCAGGCAACAGGACTGGTACTGGTCCGAGGTCCAGACCCGCTGGTACAGGTGCAGGCGTAACAGTCACTACAGTGTCCCTTCCAACCTGCAGCGCCCGAGCCAGCTGCTAAGGGCCTGTCGCTCTCGCTTCCAAGGCTGCACATGAGCTGGCGGTTCTCAACTGGAATCTCGGATGTTCTAGAGGGCGTTTGGCGTTGTCTGCAGACACGCTGACTTGGCCCGACTGTGCAGTGCTGCTGGCGTGTTGGAGGGAGGCCAGGAGCAATGTTAGACCTGGCAGAGTACGGATCAGCCCTGCACACAGCACCGCTTCGCCCCAGACGTCAGCAACGCCAGAGGCACACCCTGCGGCCAGCCTCTTCTCCTGCCTCCTCTCTGCCACCCTCTCCTTCACTCCTCATGCTCCGAGGGCTTTCTTGCTCTGCCTGACAAACTCACTGCTTCCCCAGGGGCTCTCAGTCACATTCTCTGTTTGTCTGTTTACTTCTTTGTTTATTTTAGTGGTTTTTTTTTTTTTTTTTTGCCTTATGGTACATGCACTTAGGGGAGAGAGAGAGACAGACAGACAGACACAGTGAGAGGGAAAATGAGAAATCACTCCCCAGGGGGGATGGCCACACTGCAATCCCTTCTCCTCCATTCTCTTCCTGGGATCTTGGGCACACACACACACGCCCCACACGATTTTTAAGCCACCAGGTTCACAACTTGAACCATGGTCAGCCATGTGGGAGTCCAGCAACATAACTGCTATGCCATCTGCTGGTCCCTATTTATTTATTTTTTAACAGTACTGAAACTATCTGAAATGACCAGGTTTAGTTACTCACTCTTTCTTTTCCGCCATCCCCCCTGCAATGTCAGGTGCGTGGAGAAGGCCATAGAGAAGGCCAGGTGTCTTTGCCCTCGCGTCCACAGCAGAGCCTTACTATCTGCTGAATGGCCGTCTCTCCCTCACTATCCCTCACGTCCTCTGGGAGCCGGACCTATTTCTGCTACTGCCAGTTCTTGAGCCTCACTCCATCTCTAGTCTCTAAAGTGTGGGGGGGGGCTTTTGGAGAGGCTGAGGATGTTTGCACATTTCTCAGTAATAAAGACAATTGAAAAATACATTGATTTGTATTTTAGTCCACATCAAACTACTCTGAATTAAAACAACTGCTTCATCCACATCTCAGCACCCACAGCATGAAGTGGCTTCAAAGGGCAAGCAGTCAAGCTATTCCCTGGAACGCACCCCCCCCCCCCCAATCATACCCAGGAGCTGCCTACGCACCCTGCCTGGGCACCCTGCTTATCCGGAGATACAGCGTTTCTGGAGGTTAAATGTCTTCCGACCGTTGCCGTAGAAGGTCGATCTCGGTTTGCCATCACTGCTCGATAATATGATGATTCTTCATCTCGTATGCAGCTCCCCTGCCCTCGTCTTGAGATCACCCCACTCCAGTCAGGATCTCAGAGCCCACACGCATGGGTTGGCCCCATCGCCCGGTGGTTAAGGGGATTGGATTCCATATGGCCAACCGCAGTTGGAATCCTGGCACCAGTGGCTTGACATGCGTGCCAGGTGCATGCCCAAGTTTCCAACTGGATGAAGGACCAGAGGAAAAGGGATTGTGGCCGGACCATGCTTTGTGTGGGAGTGTTTTTCCCGCTGTCTCTGAGACTTTCTCTGGTGAGTCCATGTATCCCCTGTCAATTAAAAAATATATATTGAACCGTAGGACTGCCCACTGTTGCGTGTCAATAGTGATGGTTTCACTGCTTGAAAAGAAACGCCGTTCAGGCAGCCTGCGGCCTCAGGACGGTAGTGCCCTCCGCCAGTCTGGGCTTTGACTCAGTAAGGTCATTTGTCTCTGGGACCAGAGGTTCGTGTCTCAGCACGAGAGGGCTGTGGGCTCAGAAAGCTGCTGTTTTTCCATTTGATTTGCCTCTAAAGATCAAATTTAGAGAAAAATCACACATGTCCTCAAACCCCACCATATTTAATTTCATTCCATGAGAAGCTCCAAATTTAAAAAAGAAATTCCTTAAGGTTAGCCGATGGGAAACCTGATGAACATGAATTTCTTCTGAGCCTGAACCACAGAAATGTCCACTGAAACAAGCCAGTTTTCTCTCTTAAAACAATAAAAATGGCCATCATAAATGTGAACATTTACATTAACTCTCTCCTTCTTATTTTATTTATAATTAAAAAAAAAAACCTTTTGTTATAGGGCATGTATGCTCACCAGAGAGAGAGAGAGAGAGAGAGAGGAAGTGAGAAAGCAAGCCGCCAGGTCTGGAGCTTGAACCATGGTCAGTAATTCTCTCTACTCTTGACCTAAGATAAACCAAGAGTTTTTATTGAAAATTGACTGTTATTATCACATACAAAAGCCAAAACAATCCAAAGGTTAACATCATTGTGTCTTTCAGAGCTCTCTGTAGAAATTCTGCTCCCAGCTGTCTAGATCCGTTGACAGTTTTAAGATGGTAAAATCAATTACAGATGCTTAGCTCCTCTAAAATAAATGAGAAAGCACAGCAACTCATATTTAACCCCTAAAATAGGTGCATTTTCCTACACCTTTACACCTGGCCTTAATTTTAGATGTCCACCTTCTAGACTGAGTGAAGAGTTCTATTGCAAATCATCTTTACTTTGTTTTGGCTATAGAAATAAAGGTGGTTGTTTCACCAGCAGCTTTTACATGGTGTTTGGATGTCACAGAGGGTAGTCCACTGAGAAACCTGGAGAAGAACGGAACAGAGCTTCAAGGCTGTGGTCCTTTTCTCTTTGATCAGTGAAAGAACTGCAGTGTTTCTTTTCTACAAATCCCTTGATCATCTGCTCCTCAGCTCTCCGTGTAGCAGACTATCGTCTGCAAGCGTGGGCCAAGTTCATGCCTCTGTGTTGTTTCTCCACGTGGTTCTGGACTTGCATAGCATAATTGCAATGAAAGCAAAAAGCCGTTCTGATGAGTGGGCAGGAATTAATTGCAGCTACTGAGATGTTTACCCTTTGCTTTGTCTTTCTGGGATTTGGATGGTATCTTCATCTGACCGCGGCGGTCACACCACAGAACAAACCCTGTGACTGGCCGGGCTTCCTGCAGTATCATAAGACCTGCTGTTGGTGGCTGACGTGGTGAATCAATAAATTTGTTTTTCCACTGCAATGGTAGATTTTCTCTAATTTAATGCTTGGTTCAGTGAAACAGTATTTTCCTTTCACATAGAAGTTTCATATTGTTGGTGGGCTTGGTTTTTGTTAATAAAAGATCCACTTTCTCTCCAAAAACCAGCTTTTACATAGGGTTCATGGCCACCTGAACCAGCATGAATGCCTGTCCTGGGCAGCTGGTCTCCAGAGCTACCCATGTTTTTTTTTTTCTTTGGAGAGGTTTTTGCTATAGGGCACGTGCGCTTGCCAGACAGACAGAGAGAGACATAGAGACAGAAAGCGAGAAATCACCCCCCAGGGGGGGATGGCCACGCCGCAATCCCTTCTCCTCCATTCTCCTCTCAGGATCTTGGGCATGCACGCACACGCGCCCGGCATGAGTTTTAAGCCACCGGGTCCGGGACACGAACCGCGGTCGACTATGTGGGAGTCTAGCGACATAGCCATTGCGCTAACTGCTGGTTCCCCCACCCATGTTTTCTGGACAGTTTTGTGATTACATACAGAAGAGGCTCAGCCTGGTGGTGCAGTGGTAACACACCGCAATGCTGGAGACCGTGCGCAAGACCAGTGCTTGGTCCTTGGGTTGACGCTTACACTCCTGTGTGTGTGTGTGTGTGTGTGTGTGTGTGTGTGTGTGTGTGTGCATGTGCTCACCCACGATGGCTGGGAAGGCTGGGAGAAAGGATAGCGGCATGATATCCTGTTGAGGGTGTTTGTCTTTCTCTCCGTGTGTCTTTTTGTCATAGAAAGAAGAAAGAAAGAAGGAAGAAAGAAAACAAGGAGAGAAAAAGAAAGAAAAGAAAAGAGGAAAGGGAGAAAGACAAGTTTTTAACAGAGTGCAGACAGCCTTTGTGCTAAAGCTTTAACGCACATTTCCTTTAGCTATTGTATCCCTACCTGTCCGGTTTTGGGGAAAAAAAAAAAGCAAAAATTTTTTTTCCATATGTGACAGCTCATCTTTATTTTTATTTTTTGAAATCTAAGTGATGTATATACATGATTATAAACATAAACTTGTTTCAACTTGCTCCTAGTGAAAACTCGAGTGTGTTTCTGAGGAGCTTCCGTGTAGGATGCGGGGACGCAGCCGGCCTCCCTCAGAGCACTCGAGGTGCTGCTGCTCCTTCCCTGTCCGTCCAGCGCGCTTCGTCAGAGTGTTTTCTAAGACCCAGGGCACCGAGTGCAGAGAACACTTCATTTAAATGTTGCATCGGTGGCTTAAACGAGTGTCTCTGTAGTTTTACTTGTTTCTCTTCTTCCCTGTTCTCATCTCACTCTCATTCCTTTCCGTTCACCTCTCCCCACTAGGCATCCCCGAGAGCGTATTGATATGGTCTTAAAATGTGTATGTAGTCTTTTATAAGATGTACTGTTGTGTGTTACAGTCTTCAATTTACACGCATGGTAGTGTGCTTTTTAATTTATCTCTGTATTTACTTATGATTAAAATATTTTTGACAGAGAGTGGCTTGTGCTCACCAGAGACAGGGAGTGAGAAAGCACACCCCCACGGCGAATGGCGATTTTCAACCCCTTCTTCATGAATGCCTCCGTTTGAGATTTTGAGCGTGCATGCACACATACTCGGCATTTTTGCCCAGCTGCTGCGTCGGGGACTTGACCACGTGTTGTCTAAGTGAGACCCGGCTGTTCCAACCGCTGTGCTGACTGGCTCCCATTTCACTTTTCTCACCAAATGTTATTATTCCTTGGTTTCCTACTTCTTGCTGTTAATGCCTCCACTCCTCTAATGATCTATTCCCCCAAGTTTTGTCAGCTCCTCCCTGCCATGATCATCTGGGTACATGCTCCCTACAGACCTCAGTGAGCATTTTTGACACGCACCCCGAAGCTGTGACTGTGGTGCCATGGGCCACACATGTCGCCCCATTGTCTTTTATGTGTTTCTGAAATGCACAGTAACCACCGGCCTGCTCTCGTTCTCATCGCTGTTGTATGTTTGCTCGTTTGGTTCTCCCGTATTTTATGTCGGTGAGGTCTCGAGGAAGACTGGAAGCAAGTGCGTGTGTTCAGTCCAACATGTACTGCAGCTAACTTACCTCCTCTTCAGTGCGTTACGGTTAGCACAGGGAGGGCAGGAGGAGACAGACAGCAAAGAAGACGTAGCTGTTGATGGTCACCACGTGCAACTGGTGGACTCTTTTCACTGAGCCCATTGAACGTAAGTGGAACAGACTCGAACGCTCGCATACAACTGAAGGTGGCAGTTGGCAGTCGTAATTGCTTCATAATGTAAGGGGCAGCAGACTGACCTCCAAACCAAAATCAAGACAGAATTTCTGAACCAAAGACCCGTGACCGTAGCTGCCCCTTGCCACCAAGCTCATAGACATTGGTATGCCATTCCAAGGTCACTTTTGTTCTTCGATACTGCGACAAACTGTGCCATGCGCGTCTAGTGAAGTCCAGACACCCTAGCAGTTCAGTTGACAGGATTTTCCTAACCAGACACCTCTGGGACACTGCTGTGAGGCAGAATTGTGTTTTCAGAGCCAGTCACAAGAGTGACTGCGAGAGGGCTAAATACAGTTCGTACTCGGTGAGGGTGGAGCGGGACTTTATAAAAAGGTGAGTGTTTTGCTATCAGATCTGCCTGCAGCTCAACAGCAGTGCGCATGATTGTGTCAGCATTTTTTTAAATGAGAGTTTCTGGGTAAAATCCTGTCAGAGGTGTCTTCAGTTAGATTTGAAGAGTCTCAGTGAAAAATAGCCAAACAAATGCCAGATGCCTTCTGTTTCAAGGCACTGTAACTTCTTTCCCATTCTTTGTATCCATTAAATTGTCCAAAGAACAGGTCCCCACTCTACATGGGGTGGCCATCCCAGTTCTACTCCCAGCAGGTGTGGTGGTTAAAGGCTGGGCTTCCACATGGCCGGTCATGATTTGTGTCCTGGACCTGGTAGCTTGAATTCATGCCAGACACAGGTGCACGCATGCCCCAAATTCCAGGAGAATGGAGGAGATGGGATGGTAGCATGGTCATCACACCTGGAGTGGGGGTCATGTCTCACTTCTCCTCTCTCTCTCCAGCAAGTGCACATGCCCTGTGGAAAAAAACAAAACAGACAGAAAGCTGCTATCAAGACCAAATAAAACAATGAACTAAGGTTTTTTTTTGTTGTTGTTTGTTTTTTTGGAGAGGTTTTTGCTATAGGGTGCGTGCACTCGCCAGAAAGACAGAGAGACAGAGAGATAGAAAGCAAAAAATCACCCCCTAGGGGGGATGGCCACGCCGCAATCCCTTCTCCATTCTCCTTTCGGGATCTTGGGCACGCACACATACACGCCTGGTGTGAGTTTAAGCCACCGGATCTGGGACTCAAACCGTGGTCTACTACTAGATGGGAGTCCAGCAACATGGCCATTATGCTAACTGCTGGTCCCAGCAATGAACTGAGGTTTAAACAGCCTGTATCTCGGAATTCCAGGATAAATTGTGTCTACTCTCTTCCATGCCATTCATGTGTTGAAGTCCTAACCCTCAGTATCTCAGAATGTGGCCATAATTTGAGGAGTGAAGGTGAGGTCTTTAGGGTGATAGCTAAACTACAGTACTCTTGTAAGAAGAGGATTTTTGGACACGTAGGAGAGAAGCCGGAAACATGCATGGGCAGCGGGGCGACGGTGTGAGGACACAGGGCTCATGTGGCCGTCCCCAGGCCAAGCAGAGAGGCCTCTGGGAAAGCGCACCTGCTGACACAGCTGGTCTCCAGGGTCGTGAGAAAGTGTGTTCCCGCCGTCTCCGCCCTCTAGTCCCTGGTGCTTGTTACAGAGCTCTAAACCAACACCCTGGTCCGTCCATTTACATACTTCGGTGTTAAAACGCTCTCGGAGCTTTGTGCCAGGCACCAGTACTAACAGTTTCATCCTCAGGAGCCAATGGAGTAGGCGCCCATTCACAGAAGAGGAGAGGGAAACAGAGAGGTTAAAAGGCCTGCCTAGCGTCTCCCAGGAACATGATAAAGATGAGGTTCAAACTTAGGTGGCCTGGCTCAAGCTTCCTACGCAGTCAGTTACGGACTCAAATTGCTCAGATTCTTCTACTTAAGAGACTGAATATTAATTTTAGTATTTTTTTAAATTTTAATTCTTTTTTTTTAAGAGGTTTTTCACTATAGGGCGCGTGCGCTCGCCAGACAGACAGAGAGAGACATAGAGACAGAAAGCGAGAAATCACTCCCCAGGGGGGATGGTCACACCACAATCCCTTCTCCTCCATTCTCCTCTTGGGATCTTGGGCACGCACGCACAGGTGCCTGTCGTGAGTTTAAGCCACCGGGTCCGGGACTCGAGTCACTGGGTCTGGGACTTGAACCACAGTTGGCTACATGGGAGTTCAGCGACATAGCCATTATGCCAACTGCTGGTCCCCAGACACGAATGTTCAAATAACTCCACTCGTTTGTTCCATGCTTCCGCATGCCCCTTCTCATTGTTCACTTTACAACGCGTTCCAGCTTCGCTGATTATTCTGATTATTTTCTCGAGAGTACAGGCTTCACTGTCCTATCTGAGCTTCCTAGGACAGTCTGGCACATAGTAGGGCCCAGGAACTTTGCCGAGTGAATGGTTACAGCTTAGGCTAACAAAATGAACCCCTGAGTGGGCACCACAACCACAAAGCAGGGAGCATCTGGAGCTCAGAGAGGTCAGCGCCCTCCTCATGGGCGAAGTCCCGGGCAGGGCAGGGCTGAGGAGAGCCAGCCTGACTGCAAACCTCTACTCTCACTGCACCCGTTTGTACTCTTCCAAAGGTTTCCTCACTTCAGGCTTTAGAGACAACGAAAGGATATATTAAACAGCAAACTACTCCATTAAATCAACTTCATCTATTAAGAATTAACTTCAGTAAGCTGAGTGGCAATGATAAATAAGACACAGCTAAGCCAGGTGCCAGGCCTTAACGCAGTGGGTAAGTGCAGTGCAGAGAGAGCTGGATCCACACGGCCAACCAGGGTTTGAATCCCCACTCTGGTGGCTTGAAAAGCATGATGGACACTCATCCTGTGTGCCTGAGGTACTGATGGGAGGAAGAAGTGGGAGAGAGAGCACTGTAGTGTGTCCATGCCCACGGGCGGGTGCTCTCTCTCTCAAGTGCTTATGCCATTTGAAATTGCAATAATACGCACAGAGAGACACACACGCATGCACATACGGAGTAAACCTGGGCTTAACAGTCACTTCCTAACTGGTGTTTGTAAAGGCTTTTACCACGGTAGACTTTGGCCCTGTCCTGATGCCTCTTGTCCCGTGGTCCCAGTTCCATATCCCCCAGCTGAGTTATCCACGGTTTAAATTGTCCTTCTTCCAATATCAATGACGTTATTAGCTGTGGTTAGATGTGTAAGGCATCATCCTCTCCACTTGTTCCTCTCTTTCTTTTCTTTTTCTTTCTTTTTTTT
>NW_006204068.1:81192-100506 GCF_000334495.1 Tupaia belangeri chinensis
GTCCCAAGCTGGGGGGCTTGCTTTCTCCCTTTCCCTCTCTGTCTTTCTCTGAAGAGTTTTGTGCCCTATAGAAATAAAAAAAAAAAAAAAAAAGGAATTAAATAAATAAATGAAAATTCTTTTAAAAACTATTTATTTACTTTTTCTATGAGTGAGAGAGAGAGACCCCCAACAGAGTCTTCAGGCCTCGCTCCACCCTGGCCTCACCAAGCCAGGACTGTGGGTGTGTACAGGGAGACTTGGGATGCAAACTTGGGACCTTCCGCGTGCTCGCAGGAGCAGTGTGCTACTGCTGTGCCACCACGGCTGGCCAGTGTCCCTCTCCTTCTCACGGCTGTAGCTGGAGATGCTGCATTCCAAGGTGACTCTGGGGATATACCGGTAACACTGGGTTGGCCATGAGGGAACCCTCAACTCAACCTGGCCTTTGAGCTCCCTCCCTGAGAGTTCATTGAGGGTCCCTTTAGAGCCTCCCACTGTAAAGCTAAAACTCAAGAGTCGCAGCAGCCACACTTTCCATCGAGTGCAGTAAGAGCGACGAGTGGAACAAAGCTGTCGCGCAGGGAGATCCCCTAGTGTTCAAGAGGCGGGCTCAAGACGTCTCTCCTTTGCACTCTTGGCCCACATTTTGTAAAACCTGTGGTGGGCAGTTAGGTAGCCGTGAGCGGGCCGCCCTACGAGAAAAGCGAAAGGCGCATCTAACTCCGGTGCCAGGAGGGCGAGGCAATTTGCCATCCTCCTTCCTTGGGGCCGGAGGGAAGCGCACAGGGATGATTCGTAGATTTTTCTCTTATCAAAAAGACCTACGCAAACGTTTTGGTCGATGCCCTAATGAGAATTAGGACTAATTGGGCAGTCTAATTGGCGCAGCCTGGCTTGCACTGGGCATGTGCAATTAGGTGATCAAGTTCCTCGTTGTTTACCTGTGAGGAAGGTGCGCAGGTGCAGGAGAGAACGTGTGGATTCAAATTTAAAGGAAGAACATAGGCAGCGTAAGGGGCCGCCCACTGATGAATATTCATGACCTCTAGTAATAAAATAACGGTTAACTAGTACCAAGCTCGGTTGCCACCTGGCAATCTGCCGCCCAAAAACCTTTTTTGGGTGTACTTCCTTCCTTCCTTTCCTTTCCTTTCTTCCTATTAAATCTTCCTTTCTACCTACTTCATTCGTGGTTGCAGTTTTATTTTTCGCCTAGGGGCAGATCTCTAATTTTAGTGATCTGGACCCAAAGAACCAAGGACTTCACCACGCAGCTCGACACTCTCCCACCCGTTAACAGACCCTCTAGCATCATCACCAGAAAGATGTTCCCTTCCACTTCACCAGTTCAAGTTGGTTTCAGTCACGTGGCTACCAAAGCAGTCTAACTAGTAGGACTAACTCCCAAACTCCTTATCTGCGGTTGCTCTGAACTTGTTTCTAAAGGGCAGGGTTTCTATGGTAGCAACATATTTTAAACAGGGTTTCATGTTTTGTCTAAAACTTGTCCTGCGTATTGGAATCACATCACAAAGGCCTCTGTGTACCTTGTGGTGGAAATCGGAAGTAGGCGGGAGGTCTGCTCCCTCACTTTAGGGCATATAGAATCTCCTGAGGAGCTAATCAAAATCCTGACTCCCGGGTCTTGTCTCCAGAAATCGTGATTTACAAGCCAAGGAGGAAAGCCAAATAAATGTCTGAGTCTTGGAATGAAGATTCCGATGTCGGTGGTCCATGGAGAAGCCTGGAGAGCACTGGTACGGGAATGGGAAGTCGTGAGGAGGTGGGAGAGTGGGAGAGGCACGTGTGTTCTAGTGACCGGAGCAAGAGTGAACAGAGGATGTGGGAGAGGTGCAGGGCAGCGGTGGAGGCTGTTCCTCACGGGGGACCAGGGCTTGAGGACAAAACCACAGCAAAAGCAATGGAGAATACAGGACAGACTGAGAAATACGAGGGACACAGAACTGATGGGTGTGGTGGCAGAGTCACTGTAGGGAGTTCAGAAGGGGACAGAGGGATGATGTAATGGTTATGTATCTGAACTTCCACATAGTTGCTGCGGTTCAAGTCCCGGACCTGGTGACTTAAAACTCAGGCCGGGCGCATGTGCGTGCGTGCCCCAAATCCAGAGAGAATAATGGAGAAGAAGGGATTGTGGAGTGGCCGTACCCTCCTGGAGGGTGATTTCTTGCTTTCTGTCTCTCTGTCTCTCCGATGAGTGCACACACCCTATAACAAAAATATTTCTCTAAGAAAAAAAAAAAAAGAAGAAGATAGATGGATTAAGTAACTGGTTAGATGGGCTATGCCATGTGACCAGAACTAATAATATCAGTGTAAAAACAGGTTTGGAAACAAAGGTGAGTTCAGTACTGGAATGTTGACTTATAATAAAATGTTTTGTTATTTTATCATTGGAGACTGAAAATCATCTTAAAATGACTAAGAGCATAGACTGCCTGAGTTTACATTCTGGTTCTGCCACTTACTGACTTTGAAATTGGATAATTTATGGGACATGTCTATGCCTCAATTTCTTCATCTGTAAATAAGTTTAGTAATAAGTCCTTCCACACAGACTCCTCATGAGGGTTAACTAAGGTGATGTGTGTGAAACACTTAGACTAGTGCCTGCCATATAGTACATTCTGTGTAAGTAATAAATAAGCAGAAAATAAAATTCGATTAGTGTTATGGATATGAACAAATGACAGTTTCTTCATAAAGTTCTTTATTATTATTATTATTATTATTTTTTTGCCATAGGGTGTGTGTGCTCACAGGAGAAAGACAGAGAGAGAGCGAGTGAGAAGTGAGAAATCACCCCGAGGGAACCAGCAGTTAGTGTAATGGTTATGTCGCTGGACTCCCACGTAGTTGACCGCAGTTCGCGTCCCGGACCCGGTGGCTTAAAACTCACGCCAGGCGCGTGTGCGTGCGTGCCCAAGATCCCAAGAGGAGAATGGAGGAGAAGGGATTGCGGCGTGACCATCCCCCCTGGGGGGTGATTTCTCGCTTTCTGTCTCTAATGTCTCTCTCTGTCTGTCTGGCGAGCGCACACGCCCTATAGCGAAAATCTCTACAAAAAAAAAAAAAAAAAAGAAATCACCCCCTGAGGGAGGTGGCCACTCCACAGTCCCCTTTTCTCTGTTTTCTTCTCACACATGAACAAGTGTGTTTTTCAAGCCATTCAGTCTGAGACTCGAACTGCAGAGTTGGCCAGGTGGGATCCAGCACCTTAACCACCACACCACCTGCTGGCCCTCACGAGTTTTAAATCAAAGGATGATGGTGAGTTGATAGGGTGTGTTTTCTTTCATTTCGTTTTGCAAAGCAAAGAGTTGAGTGTTCACAAGCCAAGAACTCCAAATCTCTTGCACCTGTCTGTGGGAATTGTACTTCGCTGGAAGCCGTGGGTTGCTTCTCTGAAGTGCTTTGGGAGTCATGCTTAACAGAAGGCGCGTTGATAAACTGGTACCCAGGCTTCTTCTTCCCTCTGAGTCCCATCATCACTCAAGTCCAGAGAAAGCAAGACAGTAGCACAAGGCCAAGTCCGCTCTCCCAAGTGAAAATGACTGCTTACCAGGAAGGGGTGTAATCAGCGCTGATCTGAATGTTCCAGAAACGAAGAGCTAGCTTAGCTTGACCATTTCTGAGTGCTGGTTATGAATTATAATATTGTTTTATCTGTAACGTAAGGAGATTTACTGAGCAACAGACCGGGAATAGACTTCCCGTGGCCTAAGGGATTTCAGAGGGACAGCTCTGAGCCCAAGAGCCATTATGTAAATTGTTACGGGGTATTCTGAGTGGTGGAAACCACAATAAGCTTTTTATGTTATCCAAATTTTATTTTTTCCCCTGATACACTTCTGTAAACTGATTCTCTCAGCGAAAATGTAATGATGGGTATTTTTTTTTGTAAATGACAGCTCCAGATCTGGAGAAAAACCTTTTCTTTCTCTTTTTTATTTGGCTCATAGGCCTATTATTAAGAGTTGTTGTTATTTTTGAAATTTAAAAGGAAGTTTAGGAAGAAAAAATTCTAAGAATTTCTTTTTTTACCAAAGAAAGTCACAAAAAAGAAGAAACACATTATCCTTTGGCAAAATTTTGAAGTAGGTATGCCTCGTCTTTCTGCTTTTCAGTTGCCAACCCTACTTTTGCTCATTTCCCATGACTCTTCTTCTTAAAAAATCTACTTTTTGGAAAAGTTCTGATTACTGACTGAGAAAGATCATTTCCCTGTATCTGTGGTATCTGCATTTTGACAGAGTTTGAAGTCCAAAGGACAGCTCTTTGATCATGTGATTCCAGCCATTCTAGTCAACTCAAGAGTGGAAGGACATTCCGCTTTAGACGTGATGTTCTGAGTTCGTCTAAATCGTCCTGTTAGATTGCTTCACTAGTGGCTAATGTAGACAAGAGCAGCATTAAGGGACCCGCCCCGTGACGTGTCCAGAAACAAGGCGACACTGAGACAGGCCTTCCACGTGGGGCACACAGACCACATGGCCATGCTCCCAGGTCACTCCGGTGTTTGTGTCTTTGGAGGAAGAAGTGTCTTTCCTCCCTCCTCCCTGGCCTCAAGTAACCCTTGGAAGGTTTCCTCCAAAGCTTTTGCACCCGGAGGTCATTCCTACCTGTGGTCAAAGACTTAGGGATCACAGCCTATTTCTTCCAGTACCAGCCCCAGACGAGCCAACATGGAGAAGCCCTTACAGTCCCCAGACTTCTCCTGAGACAAGGACAGCCTCACCTGTAATGGTATTCTGAAATCCACAAAACAAGAAGCAACTCTAGTGAGAAAAACCCTGCTTCTCAGGATCAAGGCATTAATTGCAGGCAAAGTCATGGAGGGATCGAAGCCCCTCAACCTCAATAAATAAAACACTTGGCACTTTTTCATATTGGGCTCATGAAATTACCGTTTTTTATTTTCTTTCAGATTTGGTTCTCCGTCATAACTGTAGTACCCACGTGGGTGGATAATACATCGCTGCAGCTGGGCTGACATGGAACCTACATGGAGAGGGTTCAACCACAGCTTACATTTGAACACGGGTCTAGAAATGAACTTGTCCTGTCTTGGAACTTCGTAAAGCTTCAAACACCCTGCAGAGAACTGGCTTGGGGGCAAGTGGATAATTCACTTTATTTTTTTATTTTTTTATTTTTGGAGAGGTTTTCGCTATAGGGTGTGTGTGCTTGCCAGACAGAGAGAGAGAGACATAGAGACAGAAAGCGAGAAATCACCCCCCAGGGGGCATGGTCACGCTGCAATCCCTTCTCCTCCATTCTCCTCTTGGGATCTTGGGCATGCACGCACACGCGCCCGGCGTGAGTTTTAAGCCACCGGGTCCGGTACTCGAACCGAGGTCGACTACATGGTATCCAGTGACATAGCCATTATGCTAACTGCTGGTTCCCAGATAATTCACTTTATATATCCAACTCTCATGATGAGCATCTCATCCCCAGGCTCTGAGAGCACTCAGAACAATCACCATCCAAATGGAGCAGGTCTGTCGTTAAACTGACGTGTGTCTTTGTCTCCGCCTGAAGTTTTGGACTACCTCATCTGTGGACGGAGAGCAGCAGGGGTGGAGGGGGGGGAGATGTATAGAAGAGGAGGCTCCAGGTCTAGTGGAGTTACTGGGCTCCACCTGCACTTCTCCTTTATCCCTGTGCTAGACAAGATGACACACCCCCATGCTAATTTCCAGGACAACGAGGATTAGGACCTTGCGATGGTGAGATTATCCTGGGTTACCTGGGCAGGCCCACTCTAATCTCCATGTTTAAAGATGAAGGGGAAAGTCAGAATAGTGTGTCTAGAGAGATGTGAGAAGAACTCAGGCAGACATTGCTGGCTTTGAAGAAGGAGGGAGGGACCGATGGCCAAGGGTGCTGTGGTCTCTGGAAGCAGGACTAGTCCTCAGCTGACAGCCAGCGAGAAACCGGGGACCTCAGCCATCCTGCAACTGAAAGGAAATGAATTTTTCCAACAATTCGATGAACAGAAAATGGATTATCCTTTAGACAAGAATGTAGCTTGTGGACACATTGGTTTTAGCTCAGTGAGACCCATATTGTACTTCTGGTCTACATAAACGTAAAGTATGAGTTTGTGTTGGGTTTAAGCAGTAAATTTATGGTAATTTGTTATTGTAATGATAGAAAATGGATACAATCCTCTCCGTGTCCCTTCTGAGGATCACTCCCACTTACCCATTGTCAGTTATTCTTCTGAACTGTTAAGTATAATTTAAGATTAAAAGTAAGAGCAAAGGGACCAGCAGTTGGTGAAATGGCTATGTCACTGGACCCCCATGTAGTTGACTGTGGTTCAAGTCCCGGACCTGGTGGCTTAAACTCATGCCGGGCGCATGTGCGTGCTTGCCCAAGATTCCAAGTGGAGAATGGAGGAGAAGGGATTGCTGCGTGGCCATCCCCCTGGGGGCTGATTTCTTGCTTTTTGTCTCTCTGTCTCTCTGTTTTTCTGGCGAGCTCATGCGCCCTATAGCAAAAGTCTCTCAAAAAAAAAAGAGCAACATGTTGTCATGAGTGCTCAAAATGTGTCAGGCATGACAAGTATGCTACCTGCATTATTATATTAATTTTCACAGCAGAAGTTCAATTAGATGCCATTATTTTCCCTAGTTTATGGATGTCCAGACTAAGGCTTAGAAAGGTGAATAGCTCAATGTTACATTGCAACCGCATGATATGCCCTAGATGTCAGCTGGAATACCTTACCTGAAATCCAAGCAAACATGGCTGTCAGCCCAAGGAGTCCAGACTCTTACCAAGAATTGGCCTATTTACTACTCTTAGGTTCTTCTGGCAGCTGGGGTCATGCAGAAGAAGCTTGAGAAGGGTTAGGGTTCACTACTTCCTCTCCAAACTTGCCACCCAGGTGTAAGAGAAAGCCGGCTTTCCTGAAATTCTGCCACAAACACACACAAGTGTCTATTAAGGAACATTCACTAACATACACCTTCCTTTGCCCTGACCATTTTTTGGCCAATGGCTCTAAGTTGTCACTTAGCCAAGTATTTTAAAGTAAAGCTAGAAATCTACACATTTTGTGTAATTAGATGGTAAATTAATGGTGCCCTCTTCTGAAAACTAGAATCCATCTGAGATGTTGGTTGTGAAGGAACACCAGGTTGACCCTGGTATAGTCCACGGTGATAATAATGGAAACAAAACCCAACCCTGCTACCGGTGCGCGCCCATCCTCTGTGCTCGGCAAAGAAATCTGCTCGCAGTTTATCTTAAGATTTCTGGAAGTCTTTTCAACATCAAATCTGTCCGTTTCTTTGATGTGACGGCTGTGACTTTTTAGCTGGTTGGTGGGTCACATTTGGGGATACGCTGGAAACAGATCTGAATGCTGACTCTGTCCCACGATGTTGTCCTAGCCATGATGAGACAAGACAAAGACTCAATTTTCAGTTCTCTTGGAGCCAGTATTTCCAGCAGTTTTTAAAATATCACTATTTGGGCCAACAGGGGGTGTGGTGGTTGAGGTGGGTGGGTCACAGGACCTGTGGCATATGTGCTTGGGTGCCCTAAATCCTGGCAGAAGAACACAGGAGAAAGAATTGCCGTCTGGCCATTCCCCTGGGGTGCTTTCTTCCCTCCTCCCCCACCTCATCTCTCTCTGGCAAGCACATGTACCCTGTAACACATTTTTAAAAAAATCACTACATTTTCCTCAACAAAAAAAAAGAATGAGAGCCAGCAGGTGGTGTGGTGATTAAGGTGCTGGACTCCAAGATGGCTGACCATGGTTCGAGTCCCAGACCTGATGGCTTGAAAATCATGCCAGGTGTGTGTGTGCCCAAAATCTCAGGGGGAGAATGGAGAAGAAGGGACCCCCTGGGGGCCGATTTCTCATTTTCCTTCTCTCTGTCTCTCTTTAGAGAGTGCACATGCCCTATGGCAAAAAACTTAAAAAAAAACAATAAAGTAAGAATGAGGGCAACTTTGTATCTTTTCTCAACTGTAAAAGATCAACACCAGGGCCTGGACACAGGGAGAGTAGAGAGTAATTACTTAACCAGTATGGAAGCTCTTTTTGGAATTATGAGTATGTTCCAGAATTAGTCACGATAATTGTACATTTGGAACATGCTGGAAATCTGAAGTATACACTTTGAAATGGTTAAAATGTTTTCTGTTATATGGGTTTTACTTTAATTTTTCTAGAAAAGGCCATTGCAACGGGTGTGTGCAGTCTCAGACAGAGGTGACACGTTTCGTATTGCTTTGCTTTCTGAGTAGGTGGCTCTACTTTTCAAATTCTCCTTATTTGATTCTTTGTTTTAAATTGCTATAGGGTGTGTGTGTTCACCAGAAGGAGACAGAGAGAGGGGGAGGCCGTGAAAGCACGCTCCATGGGGCCTGGTCACACTGCAATTCCTTCTCCTCCATTTTTTCCTCCTCTCAGAATCTTGAGCACGCACGTGCATGCACCCCTGCCTTGTGTGTTTTTCAAGTCATCAGCTCAGAGACTCTAACACATGGTTAATCATGCAGGATCTAGCTCTCTTAAACACCAGGCCATGGGCTGGCCCCTTTGTATGTATCTCTCTAATATTCAAGCTAAAATTTCCTTGCTTAATTTTTTTTAAGGAGGTTTTTGCCTTTAGCCACGTGTGCTCGCTGGAGAAAGACAGAGACATGAGAGAGAAAGTGAGAAATCACCCTCCCGGGGGGATGGCCACAACACAATCCCTTCTTCACCCTCCTCCTGGGATCTTGAGCACACACACATATGTGCCTGGCATGAGTTTCAAGCCACTGGGTCTGGGACTCAAACTGCGGTCGGCCATGTGGGAGTCCAACAATGTAACCACTAGGCCATCTGCTGGCACCTCCTTGCTAATATTTTTAAGTTTCTTGGTCTATGTTTATAGGTGCAATGGACTGGATTGTCCTTCTCTTCCCTAACCCCAATATTACAGAATTCGGAGGCAGTGCTTTTAGGAGTACCTAAGGTTAGATGGGGTCATACGGGTAGGGTCCTAGTCTGATAAGATTAGACCTTGTAAGAAGAGGGCTGGCAGCAGTGACTCACTGCACAAGTGCTGTTGGAGCCACGTGAAAGATGGCATACGCACCGCAAATTATGTGTCCATGTGTCCCCCGCTGAAGGACGGGGTTTGGTGTGAGACTGTTGAAGGTATTTGTCTTTCTCTTTTTCTCTTCTTTCACTTTCATGGAAAAAATAAATAAATTAAAAAATAACAAGAGGAAAAAAGATGCATGCACCAAAAGAAGGCCACGGGAGCACTTAGCCAGAAGGCTAAGCCAGGAACAGAGTCCTCAACAGAACCTGACTATGCTGGGCTCCTGATTTCGGACTTCCAGCCCCCAGAACTGCGAGAAAATACGTTTCTGTTGTGTAAACTGCTCAGCTTAGGGTATTTCATTACGACTAAGGCATCTGTTCGTGGAGAATTACCCACATTTTCTAACATCTCCTACTTGAGTGGCTGTAGTGAAAGCACGAGGGAGCACTGTATTTCGAGGCAATGGAACATCCAAAGTTGGCAGGGATTGGCTTTGTGGCCCTCAGGTTTTTTTTTAACATTAATGTTTAAACTAATTTATTTTTATTCATAATAGAGTATGCACATGGATGAGAGTGAGAGAGGAGCGCCCTCAACAGGGTCCAGCCATGCCACAACCTCCCTTCCCCAGCACTCCAGCTGCTCAGGCTCCTGGGCATGCACACACGTCTGCCATGTTTTCAAGCTAACCTAAGACCCAAACCTGCCCTTGGCCATGTGGCTTACTTTGCCTGCAACTCACTTTACCACCTGTATTATACCACCAGGTTGGGTCTTAGCGTTGATTTTTTTTTTTTTTTTGAGAGGTTTGTGCTATAGGGCACATGTACTCACCATAAAGACAGAGAAAGACAGAGAGGCAGAAAGCAAGAAATCGCCCCCCAAGTGGGGATGGCCATGCCACAATCCCTTCTCCTCCATTCTCTTCTTGGGATCTTGGGCATGCATGCACACATGCCCGGTGTGAGTTTAAACTACCAGGTCCAGGACTCGAACTGCGGTCGACTACATGAAAGACCAGTGGCATAGCCATTATGCCAACTGCTGGTTCCTCTCAGCATTGATTTTTATGCACTGCTGAACAGTATTTATGGTTTAGGATTTGTGCTGTGGTATTTACATTATTTTTTCTTAAGATTTTCCTTATAGGGTGTGTGTGCTCACTGGGGTGACAGAGACAGAGAGACATAGAGAGACAAAAATCAAGAAATCACCTACCAGGGGAATGTACACCTTGCAATCACTTCTCTTCCATTTTCTTCTCGGGATTTTGAGCACGTATGCACATGCGCCTGGTATGAGTTTTAATTATCTGGGTCTGGAACTTGAACTGTGGTCAACCATATGGTATTCCAGCAACATAGCCCTTACCCCATCTGCTGATCCCATTTACCTTCTTGATGTGAACTAGGAGTATGTCTGGAATAGGGTGGATGATCAAAGTAGACTTTAAAATTATTTTCAGTGCTTTGTATCCATGTGGAATTTCTATGTAATTAAAATTCAGTTTATATCAGAATCAGTTGGGATTAGTGGAGGAAGATAGGAGCTCTGATGACAAAATACCATCATTTCACAAGACTAATATTTTGCTAAGCCATAACCATTCTTTGCTTCCACATTTCCACCTTATGTTTTTAGGCTTCTCTTAGTCATGGTCCAACAGGTGCCTTGTGAACTAAGCCATGGATGTTGCTTGAAGCACAGGATGGGCTGATTCCCTCTCTGGGACGTGATCCAGCTCTAGATGTTATATGCTACCATTCACATCGCAGCATCACAGCTAATGTGGGTTTTATACCTTACACTCTTGCAGTTTCTGCCATAGGATGCAGACATTTAGCATACATTAAGTGGGGACATACAATGCTTCTCTTTCATAGTCTGGTAAGTTCATCAGAAGTTGAAGATCTACAACTCCACTGTGGATATTCAATAGTAAGGGTCAGAGATTACAACAAGAAAATGCGAATTTGGCTGGTTTTCTGTATGGGTGTGCCCAGCTGCAGGAAGACTACCAAGTACCTTTGAGGATGGCCATGTCCTTCTGCAGTGTAAGTTATGTCACTGGTAAATGTAAGAAACAGCTTTAAATCCAGATGTCACTAGAGACTTTTATTGCTCACATTGTTTCCACCTCTCTAGATCTTATACCTGCATCTCCCATCTTCAGGTGTGAACGAGGAAACACTTTAGACTGAAAGAACTTCAGTTGGGTCCTTCACACCCCAGGGGGAGAAAAACTCTCCATTCCTTCAGAATGAAGCAGGTATCCATATTAACTTGCCTTTTAAAACTGCTTCCTTTGAATCTATAATAATAATTGAATTTTAAAATTTCACATAAAATATCACTTTATCAGTTTCCCTTTTGAATAGTCAAGATAACTGAGCAAAATTATTAGTTCCTTGCTTAGATTAAGCTTCCAAAAATGTAAAATTTATATATACCATGATATATGCTGAAAGAGTTACTAGTCAATAATACCATATCATTAAATAAAATGCATGATCCTCTTTTTAAAGTTTTTTAGTTTAAATTTTATGGATAATATATTCCCATGGATCCAGTATCAAAAAATATGAGAGTACACATTGAATTTTTTTATTTTCATCCTTTCCTTCTGCCAATAACCCATTTCTACTTTCTCAAAAAAACATTAGACTTATTTCTTGGTATTCTTTCAGGGAAGTGTTTTTTTTTCATTTTTAAAAAAGAATTATCCATTTATTTAATTCAATTAGATATTATTTTTCAATTTGACTAGAGAGAGAGAGAGGAAGGGAGAAAGGAAGGCCCCAGGTCTGGGACCCAAACTGTGGTTGGCCATGTGGGAATCCAGTGTCTTTAACCACCATGCCACTTGCTGGCTCCCAGAAAAGTACTTCTTAAGTGTTTTATTTTATTATTTTTTAAAATTATCATCCTCTAATGAGACTTTTAAGACACTTTTCCCTGAATATCCCATCCCCCGATTTTAATATATGGCAGTATTACATATTGTTTATTGAACATTGTGTATATCTATACTTTGTATACAAAAAGATTGAGACTGTCCTCACCTAGGAACTAAATTTTGTCCCTTGGGGAAAAAAATGACATCACCTCCTAGGCAATACACGTCCTGGAGGTGTCTTATTCATACACGTAGCTTGGCATGAGGGACTGTAAGCAAAGAGCAGGCAGTGTGTGCTTTTGTAACTCGCTGATACCCGGCAGTGGTATTTCCAAGCATTACATTAAAAATGCTCCATCTTTTTTTATGGGTACATAGTGTTTATTTTATAAATTTAAGTCAATTTACTTACTCCAGAGCCCAGTGATGGCTGTTTGGTTCTTGCAATCTCCTATTCTTATAAAACGTGTGCAATGATGAGGGTTGATCTTGTCAGGTATTGAGGTCTGTGGTAGATGAGATGCCGTGATTTCTTCGACAGTCTCCCCTCAACAAACGCAGTCTCTGCCTCGTTCCCTTAGTCTTTTCATGAGCTCTATGCCTTTTTGTCAAATTTTTTCCTTTTTTTTTTTTTCTAAAGGACACATGCATTCACAAAGAGAGACAGAAAGACAGAGACAGAAAAAAAGTGAGAAATCACCCTCCTGGGGGGATGGCCAGGCCACAGTTCTTTCTCCTCCAGTGTCCTGTGGGGATTTGAGGTATTCGTGTAAATGTGCCTGCCATGATTTTCAAGCCACAGGGTGTGGGACTTGAACCCTGCAGCTGGCCATGTGGGATCCAACACCTTCACCTCCAGTCCACCTATAGGACCACTCCATGCTTTCCTAACCAACAGAGTATAGTGGAAATGTCACTGTGCTGACTTCTGGGCTCAGGCATTAAGAGACTTCCTATCTCTAGAGACACTCAGTGTTGGCCCTCTCAGAAGCCAAAGTGATCTCTCGAAACTGCAAATCAGATCATCTGATTACAAACGTTCGTGGCATTGCTCTAGAAGCAGTTTTAAGGCATGCAATAGCTCTTAATGTCCTAAGTGAGTTAGCACGCCGCTCGTCTTAGCAGCCTCATGTCGCCCTCTGCCTGGGTAGATGTGCCACACTGGCTGTCTGTCGTTTGTAAAACACGAACCGCTCCCGCCTGCCTCCCTGCCCTGTTAGACTTGTCTCGATTCTAAACAAGTAATTATGCTGTGGTAGTCTCACGTCTGTCTTCTTTAGCAGACTGCGAGCTCTGTGTTGCAAGCCCTGTCTGTCAGGCTCGCGGCATCCCCAGAATACAGCACAGGGCCTGATCCGGGAGTTACAAGAGAAATGCGGAGAAATAGATGAACAGTGAACCATCTCCTGGCTGACCGATACACGTTTTTCAGTGTGTGAAAAGGTGCAGCATGGCCCAGGGAAGAGGTTTTTCTAGAATAACGCCCCCTGTTTTACTAGTCACACGTCTTCCATCTCCTAGTAGTTTTGCCTTGGGTGGGCAGGCTCCATGTCCTGGAGTCCTGCCTCAGAGGAACCCAGGCGGCCTTGCCAGCCTCAGAGAGGCTGCAGCTTCCCTTCCTTGCATAACCAAGCAGGCGCTCACAGTTAGCTAGCTCCCCTGCTCTGGCCTCCATCCCTGGAAACATTTCAGCAACAACTTGTTTTCTGAACCAGCAAGCACCATCACTTACCAGCCTTCCCACTAGTGAGCGAGCTACATTTTCTTTTTTTGCATAGATCATTGTTGGAATCAAGTCCATTATGACTCTCCTCGGGGGACTTTCGTTTTTGTCCAAAGTATAGATACCTCAGCAAGCAAAATTTCTGAGAGAATTCATTCCCAGTGAAGGTCTTATACAGAGAATTACACTTTGTTGATTACTCGTTGGTGTGATGTGACTTAATGAATTTTTTTTTTTTTTTTTTTTGGAGAGGTCTTTCACTATAGGGCATGTGCCTCGCCAGACAGACAGAGAGAAACAGAGAGACAGAAAGTGAGAAATCACCCCCCAGGGGGGATGGTCACGCCGCAATCCCTTCTCCTCCATTCTCCTCTCGGGATCTTGGGCACGCACGCACATGTGCCCGGCGTGAGTTCTAAGCCACCGGGTCCGGGATGCAAACTGCAGTCGACTATGTGGGAGTCCAGCGACATAGCCGTTACGCAAACTGCTGGTCCCCAATATACCCTCATTTCTTAAAAGAAAGAATAAAGAGTCATTATGCTGAAAACATAAACAAAAATACCTATCATATATTCAATTTTTTACTTGATATTTGAATGGTATAATGCTCTGTGAATGTCAGAACTATCAGGTTGTTGGAAAAGTCATGATGTATTTTTTCTATTTTTCTGTGCAAGAGTGCATCATGGCTTTTTTGATGACCCTATCTAAAAATGTTCTGGGCTGTGCTTCTCATTGTTATAAAAAGATTTTTGTGAAGTATGTCGAATTTTACTGAATCCTTAATATTTGTTTCATTACTACAATCTGCAAGCTCCTGGTACTGGCCGTGTTTCTGCACCTAGAGCAACGTTTCCTTAGTCTACAGACTGAGACCATCTAATGAAAAGCATGCCATGTTCTCTGTAGCAGCAGGGCAGCTGCTGACTCTCAGAGCTCTGAAATCCGATCACGAAATGACAGTTATGTCTGCTCCTTCTGCTAGCAAGTAGAACGCAGGATGATTGACGTGGGGGCGCTGCTCAAGCTGCAGTGCGCGCAGAGGAGAGCAGAGCCTAGTGACCCCAGGGAGTGGAGGAGGACCGTATTGAGAAGACGACGCTCGTCGGGAGTCTCCTCGGCATGTGCCGATGGTTTCTCTTTGAACTTAGCTCCCCACCCCCAGTAGTCGTGTGTGTCAGTTGTCACCAGAGTCACTACCACACCTGCCTGACCCAAGCATCCCACGCATTAATCTGGGAGAAGGACGTGCACTGTTGGCTGGTCCAAGCAGACATTGGGAAACGGGCACTACGTTTCTGGCTGTTTCAAAAGCACAGCACAGGGACCAGCAGTTGGCGTAATGGCGATGTCGCTGGACTCCCATGTAGTCGACCGTCGTTCGAGTCCTGGACCCGGTGGCTTAAACTCACACCGGGTGCGTGTGCGTGCGTGTCCAAGATCCCGAGAGGAGAATGGAGGAGAAGGGATTGCGGCGTGGCCATCACCCCCGGGGGGGTGATTTCTTGCTTTCTGTCTCTCTGTCTCTCTGGCAAGCGCACGTGCCCTATAGCGGAGACCTCTCTAAAAAAAAAGCAGAGCGCGAGCCGACTGCCATGACATCTGGTCCAGGAAACACTTCTGACCTCTGCACCTACGGCTCTGAGTCCAGGTGCCCTTGGCATGTCCCGCGTTCAGAGCATCCATTTCTAAATGCATTGCAGGCTGTGGTTTCCCCCATTATTCCTTTCCCATCTGTTTTCTTTCAGGGATTCCTCATAATGGTTTGTTGTTCTTTGTTTTCAGGATTTTTAAGACTTTTTCTGTCATCTCTAGGGGTTTACGGTAGAAGTTGACTCAATTTTAGGTTTTCAGAGCACCATCTTGATTCAGTATCTGCAGCATTAATTATTGAAATTTTTTATGTGCAATGAACCATAAAATTATGTATAAGGCATGTTTTAAATGTTTCATAACAGTGTCTGGAAGATTTTTTTTCCTTTAATTTTTACATTAGTATAATGCTTTGGAATATATAAACATGTTCTTTTTAAACTTTTATTTATTTATTTATTTATTATTTTAATTTGCTATGGGGCACATGCATTCACAAGAAAGAAAGAGAGACAGAGAGAGAGAGAGAGAGAGAGAGAGAGAGAGAAAGCCTCCAGGTCTGGGACTTGAACTGCAATTGACCCTGTGGGAGTCTAGCACCTTAACCACCAAGCTACCTGCTGGCCCCTATGGACAGTTTCCTATGAATTAGCCCTTTCTTCTTAATACCACTAGTTACTACTTTGCTTTTAGTGTCTATTGTGTGTTTAGTGATGAATATTAAGTAAGGTTAAAAATAGAGAATACAAGTCTTGCTAGGGATGCCATGAAAAGCATGCTGATTTTTCTTTGGCTACTGACCGGAAGCTGAGTTGAGGGCAGATGGAGGAGATCCTGGACTCTGGAAGTCAGCTGGACGGTTTCCGCAGTGGTATTCAGCACTAACCAATGAGGCCTACGCTTAAAGTGCAGTTCGAGTGCTCGAGAAAGGACAGAACAGTTCAAAGCAGCACAGTGGAGGTCTCGTGAACTGTTTGCTGTACGTGATGGGAAGAGGTGACCACAGGGATGACGAGGTCCCAGCGTAGTCTAGGGAGACCGTGCACTCAGCGGGAGGGTCTCCTGCTTCCCACGCTCACACTCACTGGTGCTGGGGCCTTGGAACCGTTGTAATAAGCCCTGAATTCAGGCTAAGGTGATTTCATCTTGGATCCCATCCAAGAAAGTTTATTCCTGGAAGTCCTAGAAGGATTGCATTACAACATCATTTTTCACTTGCAACAAGATTATGCAACTTGCTTGTAATAGGAGAGTCATAGAGAAGCTCCAGAGTATTTGCCTTCCCTAAAAATTAGCCCAAAGATCTGCAGCCTGGAAGAAAGTTGGGTGAGCTTATAAAACAAGCTGATGAGGAGTAAATACGCCAATAAAATGTACGTGACCTCTGCATTGATACTGAATTAGTTTAGGTTTATCTTCACTGCCCCAAGAGCCACCAAGACCACAGCACCGTTAGTGGTAGGATGACCTGATTACAGAGGACTGGGCAGATAGTCGCCTGTGGGACGGCAGATATTTTTGGACTTCTCAGCAAGGTTCCTGGAACCATTCTGTTTTCAGCATGGCCAGGCTTGACCTCTTCTTTCATCCTTGGGAAAATAAATACCTACGGATAGGGAGGGTAAGTTAGGGCCTAAGCCAGCAGGGTGCGATGCAGTGCCAGGCTTCAGATCCCAGCAGATGGGGAGCCATTAGCACAGTCTGTTTAGAGACCTGTCCCCCGACCTTGATCCCCAGTGGTCTCTAACTAGCCTCCAGCTTTGGTTTCCTCATTTACACGAAATAGCAAGAGGAGGTACGGTGGGAGACAGCTTCTCGGGCACACTCTCATCTCTGACTCAAATACCGCCTTCTCCTTGACAGAGGTCAATGTCCGCTCCGAACACAGTCTCTCCTTTCTCAACTCTGAATAACTTTTTTTCTCTGATGGATATTGTGCTGCAATATTTAAGTTGTGCCTGGGATTTTCCTTGGCTAGCTGACACTACCATCTACCTAGCACTGTGAAGTCCTTTTCTGGGGACTGACAGCCACAGACAAAGATCTTTGCAAAGAGTGAGTCCGTCTTAGATAAAGACGCCTCAGTAAGCGAGACAAGGAGTTTGATGTCTAGGTTGTGACGTGAAGAGCTGAGGACGAGCTCTTTAACCATCTTCCCCCGTGCACATTCACATTATAAACGTCACTCGTGGTAGACTGTACCGGAGGCACACGCCACATCTGCCCCTAGGGTTGTTGAGTAGTCCTGCCTTGCTCACTCCTCCATGGCCTGTTCTTTGGCTGCTCCATCTTACATAACCTTTCACTTTACTCCAGCTTTCCAGGAGGGGAACTGGAGGGCATACAGAGGTTTTTGTGAGAATCACAGTAGCCTAGAGCTATTCCTTACACTCTTGGTGGTTGATGTTGTACAAATACACTTCTCGCTTGTAAGTGGACAGTTGCGTTTGCAGTAATCACCATTGCCAGCTCTGGCTAGGAGTGCCCAGATGGAGTTCTAGTTTTTAACTGTCTTCAATCTTGCATAAGATCTTAATTTGTTTAAGACTCATTTTCCTCATATACAAAATGAATGTGTCAGAACTTTTGATTGCCAAAATCCCGATTAGATCCCAAATTCTTAGGAATATTTGCTGAAGTTGGGACCAGCAGTTAGCATAATGGCTATGTCGCTGGACTCCCACGTAGTCGACTGCGGTTCGAGTCCCAGACATGGTGGCTTAAACTCACACCAGGTGCGTGTGCGTGCATGCCCAAGATCCCAAGAGGAGAATGGAGGAGAAGGGATTGCAGCGTGGCCATCTCCTCTGGGGGGTGATTTCTTGCTTTCTGTCTCTCTGTCTCTCTCTGTCTGTCTGGCAAACGCACGTGCCCTATAGCAAAAAGCTCTCCAAAAATAAAAGGAATATTTGCTCCAGTTTTTTGTTTAGAGTCTTTTCATGAGAATTGCCCTACTCTTTCCAACAAAATCTGGACCCAGACTCTTTGAACACGTGGGGAACGAGACTAGGCCAGGCTATCTGAATATTCTGGACTTGTTAGGAGAGACAAGGTCTGTGGACAAACCAAATGATGAAGCTAGAGGAAGGAAAAGGAGCAACATGGAAAGGAGCCTTGCTGTATGGGAGGGGAGTAGAGGAACCAGGGCCCTGGGCCTCTGAGTGCCTTCCAGCTTGAGTGTGCATCTGAATTACCTGGGTGCTCACTGGCCTACCTCCAGATCCAGTGGGTCTGACATGATGCACATAAGCTTTCACTCTCACACGTCTCGTCTCCCGTTGATCCTGCTGATTCCTGGGACCTCACTTTGAAGGCCCTTAAGGGTCCCAGGGGCAGTAGCCTGAAGGTGAGCAGATCAGTTTTAAAGCAGACTCAGTAGCAGAGGGTTTAACGAGTCATTCCTCATCTCCTTTAGAGCTGGTACTGAAAGAGACTGCCGTGGGCAACCGTGGCCGTCACTTCCTGTTGCTTTTCTACGACAGGAAGGTGGCTACTCATATCCTCTCTGCCGCCATCCAGAGCACCATGGAAAACAGCATGTGCATCCACTTATTTTTTTCATTTAACTAAGATTTAATGAATTCTTACTCTGTTATACTCACCTTTCCAGAAACTGGGGACCTCGGGGTAAACAAATCTGATAAAAGTCTGTCTACTCGTGGAACTTGTACTCCAGAGTATAGGGAAAATAACTTCGCTCAAGGAATTCCTCTCTCCCATGGAAGTCAATTTAGCCACCAATCAGACACTTTCATGGATCACCTGCTCTTACCCGGTACCCTAATACACTGCCGAGGCTTGTGGAAGAACGAGTGGTCTACACTCTCGGGAAACATAGGGCCTGATGCGAGGACTGCTTGTTGCAATGCTTCATTTTTCACGAGGCGCTAAGTTATGGGACACTCACTTTAAGGCAGCTGAGAAGCAGAGGAGCCATCACGTAACTGGACAGCCACAGCTTGGCTTTGGGGTCTCCGCCTGTGATGAGCTCCACATGTGCTCCCAGAGGAGCCAACACCGCCCAGCGCTTGGCT
>NW_006204068.1:100537-136195 GCF_000334495.1 Tupaia belangeri chinensis
GCTGAGATAAACTTCAGGATGTACTGGCCTCCCTGGCTGACACTGGGGGGTGACAAACACTAGGTCAAAACTCCCACTTCCTCCCCACACGCCCAGCCCTGCTTTCCAGGGAAATGTGCAGACCAGCTTCCGGGTGTAAAGTGAGCACATCTGCTCTGAACTCTACAGAGATGTCCTCCTACGGCTGTGTTTGTCATGGCGTGGCAACATTTAACCTGCATGCTTCTTATAAACAGAAAAATCTGAGGTAAAATCACAGAGACTAAATTTAACACATAGAAACAAAAGCAACTTAAAACCCAGAATACGGAAGCTGGTATCGAACTTACAGAAACAACCTAGCACAACGTAGACAACTGTATGTTGAAAGGAAGAGTAATCAACATGCTAAGCAACCAATTAGTACATCTCATCTCCCTCCTCCCCCCAACATGGAAACTGAAAAGAGGACAAAGATTTCAGTTTAAATGTCTTTCCAATGAATCTGGGACAATTTTTTTTGGTCAAGTTTTGATTAAACAAACAAACAAAAAAAGGAAGTGTCTTGAACGCCCCAACACAGACAGTGTGGTGTTGCTGGGGCCCCAGCAGGCACTGTAAGGTGGTCAGGGTTGAGCGGGTAGACTCCTTCATTCTAGAGATGGCAGGCGGGGACTGGACTTGACAGAGGCCAGTCATGCTCTCAACTTTTGCTTTTTGTTTCATTTTTTTTCTTCATTATGAATAAAGCGCAAGTGACAGTGAGAGACGAACGCCCTCCACAGGGTGTGGTCATGCTGCAAGTCCCTCCCCCAGTCCTCGACCCAGCCAGCTCTTGAGCACTCTTGCACATGCCTGGCAGGTTTCAGGCTGACTGAGCCAGGGACTCAAACCCTGGCCACCCCGTGGGATCCGCTTCTCTGAGGAATTCCTTATCATGGCTATTGCCGTGCTGTGGAGCCGGCGCCCAGCCTTTGTTTTCCGTCACCACCACACTGCCTCAAGAACAGCTCTCCAAGGGACCAAAGTCCGAGGCAGCTGTCTCAGATTGAGTTCATGCCGTAAGAGCTTCGGTACAGGGAAGTGAGTGGCTCGTGTAGTTGCCTATTTTGTGTGTTAAAGCACGAGGATTACGTAAGGAAAGGGCACTGAGGTGAGAAACCAGACGCTTGAGCCTTTGGTGGTTCTGACACCACCGGTGTAACTTTATAACCTCTCCAGGCATTGATATTCTTTTCCGTAAAGATTTGCTGAAAAAACCCCACCATTGTATGTTTACTGCCCCCTTGAGTAGGCCACATCCAGTGGAACTCCCTCAGACCCAGCCCCTGGCTGCTGCCTCTTCAGTGGCAGCTGTGCTAGTGAGCAACCGAGGAGGTCGAGGGACAGGATGGAGCCAGGCTCTCCAGCTGGTGCCCAGCAAGTGAAGCAGAGCTGGTCTAGCCTGGGTCTGCTCACGCTCAAGCCTTGCCAATCACACCAGGGCAAAGTGGGCCAAACAGGACTTGAGCCTCTTCGCAGACAGCCTCAGGGCTGCACGTACTTTCCTTCCATCTCTCTTTTCCCCTCCAAACTGTCTCTGGTGCTCAGTGTAACCCGATTTTACCTGCAGGAAAGCATTACTGAGGAGGGTGGCCCTGTGCGATTTGTCTTGATCCTGAACCCCTTGGGATGGCCTTGTGTGTGGGAACAGGGCTGCTGTGTAGGGTGAGTTTTGCTTTTTAAATATTAATGAAATAAGCCTCTTCCAAGAATGTCCTCAAATCCCCCGAAGGCTCTTAGACATTGCAGTTTGCATTTAGCTATTTACTTTAGCAAAGGTTGTTGTTCAAACAGGCACTGGCTGCCTGTCAGTCAGGGCCCTGCTGGCTTCACTTCACAGAAAGACACAAAGTGTGAGTTAAATAAGCCCAGCAGACATTTAACCTCTGGGACTGGAAAAATCCTGACTCATGAAGTGATTTGGGAGGTGAAATTGCAAATCCATTTGCTCATAAAGCTTGAAGCTCTTCCAACCAAAGCTGGTAAAAGTAATGATTATAGCCTGCCTTGACGCGTTATTGCCTGCCAGCTACTGGGCTAGTCATCTCCAGAACCACTTTCCACGAACAAAGTTCCTGCTCCTATTTTACACCTGTGGAAACTGAGGCACAGACACCGTCCTGGCCAGTAAGTGCTGGCAGGCGGGCTGTCTCCAGATCCTGTGCTTTTAAGCATTGTGGGGTTTTTTTGGAGAGGTTTTTTTACTATAGGGTGCGTGCGCTCGTCAGACAGAGAGAGACATAGAGACAGAAAGCTAGAAATCACCCCCCAGGAGGGATGGCCACACCACAGTCCCTTCTCCTCCATTCTCCTCTTGGGATTTTGGACACGCACGCACATGCGCCCGGCGTGAGTTTTAAGTCACCGGGTCCAGGACGCAAACCGCGGTCGACTACGTGGGAGTCCAGCGACATAGCCATTACGCTAACTGCTGGTCCCTAAGCATTGTTTTATACAGCCCACGAAAATGTCCTCACCGCAGGCGAGTGATTGGTCCTAGACCCTATCTGGAATAACTGGGTGGTACATACTGAGAGAAACGCAGATGAACTAATGTACAATCCCATCTACTGTCTCAGAAAACACGGCTCATCCACAGGGAGACACTGGTTGTGCCCTTGGGTAGTGAAACGCGCAGCAACCTACGGGCAGCGGGTGGTGTGGGGCTAAGACAGCGTGATCCCACACAGCTGGCTGCTTGATTGAGTCCTGGGCTCAGCGGCTTGAAAATCACGCAGGTGTGTGAGTGCGTGGCCAAAGCGGAGAATGGAGAATGAAGGAGAAAGGACTGTGGCATGGCCACACCCCTGCCCCCCAGGTGAGTTCTCACTTTTTCTCTCTCTGCTTCTCTCAGGTGAGCGCACGTGCCCTGTAGCAAAATTTAGAAGGAAAAAAAAAGCAGCAAACTTAGTAGCCAACAGTAAGGATATAAATGAATTAAAAAATTTCTTCAAACTGTGGAACGATATGCAGTTATTTAAAAATATATATGAAACAAATAGTGCCTTTTGTGTAAAAAACAAAAACAAAACTACCAATTTCCCCAAATCTATCTGGGTATGAAAAGGTCCAGAAGAATACAGCAGGGTCCTGTGTTCTTATTCGCGGGCAGAGACAGAAAGGAAGGTCACAGGAATGGTGATTACAGGGCTGGCCTTCTCTGGAAAGTGTCCAGTATTTTTCATTTTCGTGTTTTACTTATGTAAACAAAAATAAATCAAAATTGAGAAATGGGTAAACATATCATTAGTCGATGTCAAATGTTTTTCACATAGGATTTCAGCTCTGGAAACCCTCAGTAGGAGTTTGGAATCTAGGAGGGTAGGCCTGGAGGGACTGTCGCGGCTTTCCCGTCTAACCTGCAGTTGTACTCACAAACACTATAGCTCCAGGGCGTGAGGAGTCCTCCGCATGGGAAGAAGCCCCTGGCGTCCTGGGGTGCTCACACCCCTCCTGCAAGCCTCTCAGCTGGCGCTCTGTGGGCAGGGGAGCCCGGCTGACCAGCCCGGGAGCGTGGCCCTGCTGGGTGGGGTGCACATGCTCTGACGGCCATCAGTGCTGAAGGCTGCCGAGCCCCCATGGGCCAGATTTCCCTGAGACTTTATGGCAAGTGTATCCATCATGAAGGGGAGTGTTTCTAGATCTGTCATGACATTTTCTTGTTTGTTTTGAGTGGCTAAGTGGCTTAGATTTTTGTTTTTAATTCTTCCTTGAGAATAAAGAGGAGGAAAAGTCTTATACTGCTTTCGACTTGCACAGCCTCCCCAGGGGTGTGAGATACAAACACAGTCTGTTTCCTGCATGGCTTTCCCAAGGACGCTGAACGCGGGGTGTTTCATGGGCTGCTCGGAGTCCTCAGTGCCGTGGTGGAACACAGACACGTCGTGAAGTGGGAAAGCGCCTCCGTGGCTGAGTCCCGGGCAACAGGAGCAGTTCAGGAGAAAAGAGCAGCTTCCCGACGGGGCCGGCCCGGAGCGAAGCTCAGAGAGCTCATCTACAGTCGCCTGCTAACCTGGACAATCTCTTTTAAGAGGTCTGGCTAGGAGGGGCTGGCCTTTCCTACACTCCTCTTCCCCCGAGATCTGATCCAAGCCTAGCCATTTTGGTGTATTTTTTTGTTGTTGTTTTTAGTTTATTTTTATTTATTTATTCTGAGAGAGATAAAGGGAGAGAGAGGCAGTTACTTTCCCCCCATGCCCAACCTACCAATTATGGATGTGCCTGTGTTTAGGTGGACCTGGGATCTGAACCTGGGGCTGCTGCATTGTGCAATGATGCTGGACCACTAGCACAACCACTGCTGGGCCTTGGCTTTTTTTTTGAGAGAGATTTTTGCTATAGGACACATGCACTTGCCAGAGAGACAAAGAGAGACAGAGACAGAAAGTGAGAAATCACCCCCCCCACCCCCCCAGGTGGTGGCCATGCAACAGTCCTTCTCCTCCATTCTTCTATCAGGATTTTGGGCATGCATGCATATGTGTCCAGGGTGAATTTTAAGCTTCTGGGTTCGGAACTCGAACCCTGTTGACTACATGGGAGTCTAGTGACATAAGCATTATGCCATCTGCTGGAACTGGCTTTTTTTTAAAGAACAAAACCGTGGTTGTTTTCCTAAAGGATAGTAATAATAGTAACTAGTTTAGTAAATGTTTCTGGTTTTTCCTTTTTTTTTGGTTTGTTTTTTTGAGCAAGATTTTGCTATAGGGCGTGTGTACTCCCAGAGAGACAGAAAGCGAGAAAAAGCCCCCGGAGAGATGGCTATGGTACAGTCCCTTCTCCTCCATTCTCCTCTTGAGATTTTGGGCTACATGCACATGCACCCACCATGAGTTTTAAGCTGCCGAGTCTGGGACTTGAACCATAGTCTACTACATGGGAGCCTAGTGACATAACCACTATGTCATCTGCTGGTCCTAAGTGTTTCTGTTTAAGACTTTTTTCTTCTTTCTTTTTTCCCTTTACTGTAACTTTTTGTAATTGACTATTTTGGCAGCAGTTTTAGGCTGATAGAAATGTTGAGTGGAAGCCAGAGCGTTCCTCCATATGGCCTTCTCCCCTCCTAAAGTTGCACTGTTACTAACAGCTTACGTTGGTGTAGTGTCCATCACAGTGGACGAGCCAACCTTCATACATTATTTACTAAACTCCGTAGTTTTCAGTAAGGCTCGCTCTTTTTCCTTTTCCTTTTCCCTTTTCCTTTTTTTTAAAAGTATTGCTAGAGAACACACACACGCATGAGAGAGAGAGAGAGTGCACCTCTCAGGGGCTACGGGGATAGCCACGCTGCATCTCTTCTCTTCCATTCTTCTCGGGATCTGGGGCATGCACATACACATGCCTGGAGTATTATTCAAGCCACTGGATCCAGGACTTGAACCACACAGGTGGCCATGCAAGATCCAGCCCCTTGAACTCCCACTCCACCAGCTGGCCTAGGTTCACTCTTCGTGTTGTACATTCTGAAGATTTTGACAAATGCAGATTGATGGGTATCCGCCATTGCAATATTGCGAAGATTAGGTTCACTGCTCCGAAATTCTGTGTTCCACCTGTTCATCCCTGTTTCCCTAACCCCTGGCAACCCCTAGTCTGCCTATTAACTTTGCCTTTCCTGGAATGACCTACCGTTTGAATCATAGAGTAGCCCTTCAATTTTAAAATAAGGCTAATTGTGGTAAATGAACCCTTCCCTGCATTTTAACAAAGGTGTACTGTGAACCACTACCACCACGATGGAGATAGTGAATGTTTCCAGAACCCTGAGAAGCACCTCTACCCGTTCATCTAAAGTTCTGTACATGGACTTTGAATTCTCACAAAACCTTCCCAGAAGTCTCTCTTCCTCTATCTGCTTTACAATGGCGGATCCAGGCACAGAGAGGATTAGTGATTTGCTCAAGGTCACACAGTAACGAAAGTGGTGGAACCAGGAACTGAACCTCGGTGATCTGATTCCAGAGCTCATGTTCTTTTTTCAGTGTAGTTTTTAATTTTAAATTTAATTTACTTTAATTATTTTTGCCACAGGGCATGTGCACTCACTGGAGAAAGACAAAGAGAAACAAATAGAGAGAAACTGAGAAGTCATCCCCTAGCGATGATGGCCAACTCCTTCTTCTCCAGTCTCCTCTCTGGATTTTGGGTATGCACACACAAGCACCTAGCATGATTTTCACGCCACTGGGTCCAAGACACAGACCACAGCCGGCCCTGTGAAAGTCTAGCAGTTGACCACCATGCCACCTGCTGGCCCTGAGCCCACACTTCTATTGTCTGGTTGTATTGTCTGAATGTCCTGCTTGCACACTCCAAAAACATTGGCACTGTATTGAGCCATAGAACATCTGGTCCCCTAAACCAGGAATGGCATCCCCAAGATCCCAAAGTCATTGGTGGGATGGAGCTAGAACTCTGGAGTCCCATTTTCAAACACAACCGCAACAGCGTAGCAGACATTCAAAACCATCCTGAGTGTCAATCGGAGAAGCTCCCCCGCGCTGCTGTTCTTCGGACATCGAGGCCGTGCCTGTGTTCAGGACTGCTCCCTGGCCGGATAGGCAGAGCCAGCAGTGTGATGCTGTGTAAAGCTCAAGGCCCTTTTGGACTTTGACTTGGCAGCAAGAGGTATGAAAAACAGGCCACGCTGTGAAGGTAGGAAAGCCACGCCACACCCCTGCTCTCCTCGCCCGTCCTCATCTCCCGGAACCATGTGTAGAAAAAGTCTCGCTGTTGACAGCTGAATCTCTTAAAGAGCCTTCCAGAACTCCTGCTTCCTGGTTGAAAACTCATTAGCAGATGGCCTGTCTTCTGTGGAAGAAGAAATTCTTAAAGGGTATTTTGTCTTAGTCTCTTGGCACTTCTACCAGAAAATACTTGAGACTGGTTAATTCAGAAAGAAAATGTATTTCCCGGGACTAGCAGTTGGCATAATGGCTATGTTGCTGGACTCCCACATAGTTGACCGCAGTTCAAGTCCCAGACCCGGTGGCTTAAACTCACACTGGGCATGGTGCGTGCGTGCCCAAGATCCCGAGAAGAAAATGGAGGAGAAGGGATTGAGGCGTGGCCATCCCCCCTGAGGGGTGATTTCTCGCTTTCTGTCTCTCTGTCTCTCTCTGTCTGGCGAGCACACGCGCCCTATAGCGAAAACCTCTAAAAAAAAAAATGTATTTCCCATGCCTCTGAAGGCTGGGACGTCTGATTCTGATCAAGGGGCTGGCCTTTGGTGTCTGGTGGAACGTTCTAGCTGCATCACCCCATGGCAGAAGGGGAGAACCGTGTCCTCAGTGGTAGAGGGCAAAGTTAAAATGCTTCCTCGGGCCCCTTAACAAGGCACTTCAAATAACTTCCCCAAAAGATCCTGCCTCTTTTTGTTTATTATTATTTTCTAGACAAGGCCTCGCTGTCACGGTCGTGTCTCAGCATCCCCGCTGGGACTGCAGGCACGACCACCATGCCCGACTCCTTTCCATTCAGGGTCTTGTTATGTTGCCCAGGCCAGTCTCAAACTTGCAATTTTCCTGCTTCGGCCTCCCAGAGTTGCTGGGATTATGTCACTGGGCCTATCAAAAAGATCCTCTCTCTCCTTTTGTTTTCCCCCAAGTTTTCCCCATAGGGTGTGTGCATTCACCAGAGAGAAAGAGAGAGAAAAAGTGAGAAACCACCCCTGGGGGGGGTGGCCATACCACAATCCCTTCTCTGTCAGTCTCCTCTTGAGATTTTGGGCACACACGCACAGGTGCCTGGCATGATTTTCAAGCCGCAGTCGTGGAGCTGGAATTATGGTCGGCCATGTGGGAACCAGTGCCTTAACTACCATAGCACCTGCCAGCCCCGAGAGCCTCTCTGAATGCTCCCACCGTGGGAGTTCAGTTTCATTTTTGAAGGAGATACATTCAAACTATAGTAGTGTTCATGTTTTATAGGACTTTAAGTCTTTTTCAAAAATGTTTTATTCTATTTTTAATTGATATCTAAAATGACATCTACTTATCATGTACAACGTGATATTTTAAAATATGTATACATACTGGAACCGCTTAACCAAACTAATTAACATACACATTGCCTCAGTTATTTTTGTGGTAACACTTGAAATCTACTCAACATTTTTGACGAATAGATGTTTTGTTATGATAGCCACCATGTTGTAAATAGAGCTCTTGAACTTACTCTTCCCACCTAACTAACACGTACACACTTGGCCCAGCAAGTCCCAAACTGTCCTAGCCCCTGGTGGCCGCTCTCTGCGTGTTCACTGATGTGATTCACAACCACCACGACAGGGAAGCCAAGTGTCCATTCAAGGATGAAGGAAAAGGAAACGGGCTACGTGGTACGTGCGTGCAAGGCCGCACTGTTTGCCCACCGTGAAGAAGGAGATGGTATCACGCGTGAAAGCATGGGGGGGGGCCTGGAAGAAGCTCTGTTGAGTGAGACGAGCAGGCACAGGGTGACGAACGCCGAAAGACCTCCCTCACGTGTGGAGTCAAACCCTGGACCTGTTCGATCTTCACAAATGTTCAGTGCAGGGAGCCAGGCTAACAGGATGGCTGTAAACCTGCCACAATATTTATGGAAGCAGACGATGGCTTGTCACATCACCCAACTGACACAGGTGTAACTTTAGTTTCTTTCAAAATGAATTTTTTCCAAGCCTAAGTAATCAGAGACGTTCTTTCTAAGTGATTGATATTGGATCAAAATTAATTTATTAAGCAATAGTATTTGTGGATTGACTGCTGTCAGGGAAGGAAGAACCACGTGCAGATGAGAAGGTGTATAAGAAATACACTGTCCAGCCCTCAGCTAGCCTGCAGACAGAGGAGAAGAGAGCCAGCAAGTGATCAGAGGAGACCAGGCGCTCCAAGGCCAGGGCGCTGGCGAGTCAGAAGAAAACTTGGCTGGAGACACTAGGGTGTCTAAGAGCTTTCTGGAGCTTGACCACATCGTAAAGAACAAGCGTGATTTAAGTAAGTGGCTGCAACAGTGCTGAGTATGTATCAATAGAAGATTCTCAATAAATATTTCTTGAATTTAAAAAAATGAAAAAAAAAATACTTACTTATGAGTGGGACGGTATAGGCAGAAGCACAGACCGGGGACTGAGCATGGCCGCCGAGGTGGCAGAAAGGGAAGGTAGACATGAGGGCAGTCAGCACCGGGCCACAGTGGGCCAGGGAGGAGGTGGCATTTACGGACACTGTCCATGTGCAGACACCACAAGGGCCAATTATCGCACCTGAGCCTCACAACGGCCTCTAGATGTGAAGCCTTACCTTCTCTACTCCATATATGTCAATATTTCAGCCTCTCGTGGTGAGGAAATTTGCTCAAGGTCACGTACCTAGTGACTGATAGGTAAGTAATCCACAGCCTGCTCAGTCAAACTCTCAGACCTTTTCTTTCTTTTCTTTTCTTTTCTTTTCTTTTCTTTTCTTTCCTCTTTTTTTTCTTTTCTTCTCTTCTTTCCCTCTTTTTCTCCTTTCTCTCTTTCTTTTTCTTTTTTCTTCCTTCCTCTCTCTCTTTCTTTCTTTTTCTTTCTTCTTTAACTTGCTGTAGGGCAGGTGCACTCACCACAGAGGGAGGTGAGTCTGTCCTCAGGGGAGATGGCCATGCCGTAATCCCTACTCCAGTCTCTTCTTGTGATTTGGGGCATGCATGCACACACACCTGGTGTGTTTTTCAAGTTGCTAGGTCTGCGATTTGAATTACGAGTTGGCTATGTGGGATCCAGTCACCCTAACCACCTCACCACTGACTGGCCCTAAAACACTTCTCCCTTCTCCTGCATCACAGTATTTCTCAGGGAATGAGTTTGAGAGTGATGTGATCAACTCTCGATACCTGGTAACAGTTCTCGGGAAGCAGCCAGGTAGACGTGGTGGTGGAGGAAACTGTTCACTGTACTAATTTAGGGTAGAGTAATAGAGGAGGAACACAGAAGTAGGGGACCCAGCTGGGAAAGCTGAACCGATAGTGGAAGTGATGATGAGAAGGACAAATGTGTCATTTGAGACCAGCCAATGCAACCAGACTCAGGGGTGGCTTGAGCATAGTGGTGTGGGAGGCGGGGAGCAGTTCAGGTCAGTCGCAAGATTTGGGGGCTGACAAGAGGGAACAAGACAAGCTTGGAAAGAAAATACAGGCCTGTAACAGGCAGGGACTAAAGACCCTGCAGCCACAGCCTGGAATCACGTGGGTGAGGGGAAGAAGATGGCAAGCTCCATTTGGGACACATTGATTTGGAAATGATAGCTGAAGACATACATGAAAATACGCTGCTGGCATTTGAGGATACGAGGCCAGCAGATGATATCATGGTTACGTTGCGGGACTCCCACGTAGTCGCAGATCAAGTCTCGGACCTGACAACTTAAAATTCACACCGGGCACGTGTGTATGTGCCAAAGGTCCCAAGAGGAGAATGGAGGAGAAGGGACTGCAGTGGGGTCATCCTCCCTGGGGGGCGATTTCTCGCTTTCTGTCTCTGTCTCTCCAGTGAGCGCACACGCCCTAAAGCAAAAATCTCTCCAAGTATACATCTATATATGAGTCGAGATAAATACCAAACTAAAATATAAAATTGGATCTCTTGTCCAATAAGGGAAGAAGTTTAGAACAGAACCTAGAATGATACCCACAACGGGAGACAGAGAGACAAAGAAACTCAGGAAAACTAAAGAAGTAGCTGGAGAAGCAGAAAGAAAGCAAAGGGAGATGATAGCCAGACGGCAGATACAGGAGTAAGAGGCGATGGCGAGTCACAGGCGGACGGGAAACTCGTGAAGACAGTTAGTGGGCCGTGTGCGGGAGAGCGGACTAGCTCGCAGGGGACAGAGTGTTGGTTAGGGTGCCGACCACGCTCTCAGGGGACAGAGAGTGTTGGTTAGGGTGCCGACCAAGGTCCCAGGGGACAGAGAGTGTTGGTTAGGGTGCCGACCAAGCCTGTGTGACAGAAACCGAAATGACAGCACTCGGTGGCTCGAGGCCTGTGTGGTAATGACAGGAGCTTCAGGGCCCAGTTCCTTCAGCCTCACCGATCTGCGTCCCGATCCCGGGTTCCCTCTCAGGATCTAACGGAGTTCCTCCACTTTCTGCCACCGCATTTGCATTCCAGCCTGCAAGAGAGGAAAAGGGGAACGGGGAGGGCGGTCTCAAACTGTACACGTCTCTCCCACTCCTATCCCAGGGCCACACCCAGCTGCACAGCAAACTGGGAATTCAGACTGAGCGTAAACTGCACACAGAGCTCTCCGCCCCTCCCTCTTCGCCCTGCTGAGCCACCGCATTTGCATTCCAGCCTGCCAAGAGAGGAAAAGGGGAACGGGGAGGGCGGTCTCAAACTGTACACGTCTCTCCCACTCCTATCCCAGGGCCACACCCAGCTGCACAGCAAACTGGGAATTCAGACTGAGCGTAAACTGCACACAGAGCTCTCCGCCCCTCCCTCTTCGCCCTGCTGAGACCCAGCTGCTGGTCCGGCTGGACCGTGGGAGCCGCTTGGGACCATCCGTCGTCCAGTGAGCCTGACCCGGGGCTGGGGCTGTTCGGGTGTACGTCTCACACCTCTCCCATGGTTAACATCCCAAGACTAGAGGTGCTAACCCCCAGACACTAACCCCAGACCTAGCCCGCTGATTCTCCGAGTCGGTGAGCTGACCAGGTATTGTAACCCCCGCCCCCGACTTACGCATGCTTCGTTCTCGACGTATAAACCTGAGCCCGTGCTCGCTGGCCGCCAGGTGGCTCCCCACCGGCCGTCAGTGGCCTTCCCTAGTCAGTCCTTTCCTGTCTCTCTGCTGGACCTCAGCATGTCCTTTGCAGTTGGTAAACATCATGCGCAGGCACCCCCAGATTTGGGGGGGCTCTCAAAACATTTTGCATAGTTGGCAGGATTCCAGAAAAGACCTCGTTGTAGTGGCCACAGGGGAAACTGAGTAAAACGGGATGTGACGGGGGAACTACCAGGGTGGGGCCCCACCTCAATGTGATATGAGGTAGCCGGTCTCTTAGATAGTTGGGGGCCACCTTGTAAGTACAGGGATGCCCTCCCCCGCAATGCCTAGAGGACTGAAAGAGCTTCTAAGAGCGACTGATGAAAAGGGGAACTTTCGGAAGGAAAGCGAGTGTAGGCCATTGGTGTGGAGGTGGGCGGGCCACTCCTTGGTGTGAGCTGGCCCAGAGCACAGCAGCCACGGGAGATGCAGCCACACAGCAGGGACTGGAGGCCTCTTTGTCGCCGCCTAGAGCAGATAACTGAACGACAGGAACTAGCCTGCAGCTTCGTAAAGGTAACGGGGCAGAAAATGCCACTAGCACGAGTCCACGGAGCAGGGCCCGATCAGACTGGGATCCCCGAAGGTGGAACCGCCCCGAGGATAGACTCCTCAGAGGGAGAGGTTCCCCGGAGGTAACAGAGGACACTGAGGGTGGAGCACAGGGGACCTGGAGTAATGTGGAGGCCGAAAGCCCTGCAGCGCAGCCTGTGGGAGCCAACCCCGACAACCTGCCACCACCCAACCATTGCTCCACGCCATGGCTCGACCACACACGCCAGCTAAATCTGTCAAGCTGGTGACAGAATTTGGGCAGAAGGGTGGTGAGAGCACGCCGGGTGGGTCCTGCAAATGAGATGCAGGCCCAGATGGAAACCTCCTCTCTGGAGCGGAGATGCAAACGATGCCTTCTACAACTGGTCACCCTTGGCCAAGGCAGCCATTCGCGGGCCTCGGGGCAGGATGAGAATGCCTCCCTATTAGCCTAGCTCTCCGCGGCATGCTGCCTTGTCAGCCCGATGAGGATGACCTGCCATCCTTCACCCGCAGATGGAATACTGTGGAGGCATTGCAGGAGCTCCTCCAGGCACTGGGAGTGTGCAGTCCGTCCATACCCACACTCTAGCAGGCCAGGTGATGTGCACTTACTGCTGGTATGAAAGACAGGCTATGCCATCGGCCCCCTCGTACTGCTCTGTTCCCTCCATCCTTGCCCCTGTGGTGGGTGACCACGCTCACTGGGCTGGGCAAGCAGTTGCTGACGTAGGGGAGATTGAAACTACAAGGCAAAAGAAGGGAATTCAAAAGGTACAAAATAAATGCAAAGAGTCACAGAAACAGAAACAGGGGCGTGAAGACATGGGACCTAGAAAAGTCACCCACAGACAGATGTGGGTAGATCTATTAAAGGCTGGAGTAGATCCCACGAAAATAGACGAATATCTTAATGTGGTCTTGGTGGGGCTGTGGCAACACTTGCCGAAAGAAGAGATTCCAGCCCCTACCTGAGAAAAACCTCAAGTGTGATCCTGGAACGGACGCCAAGCCAGCTTAGTAACGCCTCTCCCCTCCGGCTTCCAGCTGCCTGGTGTGATGACGCCTCTTGTGGGACAGTGAAGAACCAGGTCCACCTCACAGGACATGGCCATTGGCATAGAGAAGGCCGAGTCCTGGGGGATGCGTGAGCCTCCTGCGTGGATCCGAGGCCACAGGTGGAGCTCGCAGGGGACAGGGCATCACGTGTACAGAAAGTGAGCACTGTGGGTACAGGGGCCAACAACTCACTTATGGTAACCCTCCCGAATTTGAGGGACCTCTAACTCCATTCGATGGCTATTGAGGAAATACAGTCAAAGCACGGAAAACTCTGATATTCGATATTGAATGAGTCGGTCCTCACGCATACAGAGTGTACATATCTCTCACAAATACACACACACACACACACCACGTGGTATTGATAGACAAGGGCTATGTTTACAAAGCAGCGTGGGGAGCTCCGCCTCCGTATACAGGCTGTAACTGTCACACAGAGGCATGCTACACACCCTTCACTTGTCCTCCCCACTCCACACCAGAAACTGACAAATAGTATCGACTTCCTGGTGGGCATAAAGAGATCGAGAAACAATGCACGGATTGGCTAAAGTTAATGCCAGGTCGTAGGGAAGCCAGGGTGTATTTTTCTGTGCAGACATGCATCCCGACTTTCCCGACCACGCCGGACTAGTCACCCGGCACTCAGCCCTTCCAGCTCCCCGTGTGGCTGGGAAGAAATCAGATGGTACTTGGAGAATGACAGCAGATTTCAGAGACGGGAATAAGTGGAGCCACCCCTGCATGCTGTTTCTCCCAACATCTGACATCCGTGACCAGCTGGGGTCACAACTGGGTGCTTATTACTTTGCTGACTTAGCTAATCCCGTTATCAGCGTTGATATCCATGCAAATGGTCAGGGCCAGTTCGCTTTCTCCTGGCAAAGATGCCAATGGCCTTCCAGCGCCCTTTCACCACTTTCAGCTCCCCCTCCTCAGCCTGACCCTTTTCCAGGATGTGGCCGCCAGGACTTGGAAAGAAGGAGCACGCCTTTTACAGCGTCTTTATTTCATCACATTCATCTGCGACTCTTCCAGACCTGGAGAAGTGCTCCCCGCTCACGGCCACTTACTAGCTCGGAGGTGGGCTGCGAACCCAAAGTACAGGGGCCTGGCTCATCGTCACGTTCTGGGGCGTGGGGTCGGGAGGACAAAGCGGAGGCCGCTGGCTGTAACTGATGAAATCTAAGCTCTCCCCGCCCTACTACTAAGCAGCTGCAGGAGTTTGTAGACTTCTTAGGTTATTGATGGGTATTTAGCTCATTAGTCCGTCCTTTATGTGAACTTACCGATAAGGGGCTCCACGCAATTGATTGGACGGGGCAGTGCAAGCAGGCACTCAGCCAGCTACAACGCAGCGGGCGCCTGCGGGCACTGGGCATTTTAAACCGGTCACTCCCCTGTGGATTGGATGTTAATGTCACCCAGGAGGGGTATGCCTGGGGCTCTGACAGCCGCTAGAGAAAGCTCGACTCTATTAGGTTCTGGTCACAGACTTGGACGGGAGCTGAAACCTGAGACAGCCCTTCTCAGGTAAATGCTGTTTATTAGGCTCTGATAGCTATAGACCCTGTAACTGGACAAGCCTCGCGGTGTGGACAGTCTCCCCCACCCCTCCCCATCGTGCAGTGGACACACGGCCTGTCCCACAGGCCAACCTTGGGCCACTCCCATTCGACTACGGATTGGTAGAAGGAGCTCAGCTGCCCAGACAAGCACTCTCCCAAGGGGTGAGCTGGTCTGCGACAATGCAGTTACCTGCCCGCTCCTGAAGCTGCAACAGCTTTTAGGGCCTGCGGTGTCTATGAACCCTGCTGTGCCTCCTGTCGAGGCCCCTCTCTCATTCCCTCTCCCATCAAGGCGGGAATGCCTCCAGAGCTGAATGAGGCTGGTATGCAGATGGCTCCTCCTGGGCCACTCCCACAGTGGAGAGCTGCGGCATGCCAGCCATCTACAGACCTATCTGGACGGAAGACAGCAGGGGGCAGGGGCGGGGTAGCCAATGCCAAGCTCGAGCTCAGAGCTGCACGGATTGTGATTGCTAAGGAAAAGGGGCCCTTAGCTACCTGCCCAACAGGGCCGCCTTACTCCACGGATGCCACAATGGCACCACCACCAACGGGTTATGAACAAAACGGTATGGGGTCAGGACATGTGGCAAGACGCTTAGAGATGAGCAAGACGCAGGGAGGAAGCCAATGCGCTGGTGCACGTCTGATACCTGGAGGAAGTTGTCACAGGGTGGCTTCACCAGGAAATGTCGCATGCTGGGCTGGGCAAGATGTTGTGGGAGTGAGGAAGCCCAGGGAGTTCCTCCGAAATACTCAGGCATGGTAACAGCTTGCAGTGAACGCTGGGTGTTCAGAGCGCTGGCCCTGCCAGTTACCGACAGAATGGGGACACATCGAAAGCAGCCGGGAGCCGCTGGAAGGCAGGGGGACTATATTGGACCCCTCCCCTGTGCGGAAGGGCCGTTTCTTTGACTCGTGTGGACACCTGCACTGGCATTCCATAAGCATTCCCCGCCGGGCAGGCCACTCAGCCCACCACCATGCGGGAGTCGCTGCAGTTATTTGCGGTTGTGGGACGCCAGAAGTCATTGGAAGTGACCAGGAACGCACTTGGCTGGACATCAGGTACCACAGCGGCCGGATGGCTGCCAGAACTGGCGCTCTCACCTGCCTCGCATCCCCGTGGGAGGCGGCCTCGGCCTCTATGGCTCTCCAGGGGAATGCTGAAGGAAGCCCTGAGACTGAGCGGCCCCTCTTAGGGGTGCCACACGCCACATGAGGCCCTGTGTCCTGAATGGGCGGCCCCACACCACGGGGTGTGTCGTTCCAGCCTCGGGCCACGCCCACACACTGCAGGGTCATACCCAGGAAGCTGCTCTGTGACCTCGCTGGGGGAGGGAGTGACTTGCTGCTGCCAGCCCCTGGGGACATACAATCGGGAGTAACAGCCTCCACTGGGCCAGGACGCTCAGTCTGGACCCCACTGGGGCTCCCTGTTAGCCCTTTGGGGGGGGGCTGCTACCCATAACCTGGATGCTTGCCCTCAAATCACAGGTTAGTGGACTAGGACCGTGAAATGCCACAGCCCTGGCCCAGTTATCACCGAGGGCACTTCGCTCATCGCCATGGGGCGGTTTAGGACTCCTCTCACCTTCCAAGTCACAGACACTGCCCTGGGGCCTGGAAGGACATGGTACACTCCCCAGAGCGCCAGCCTCCTGTCCCGAGGTGGGCACGCCCCTCGCGTATTACCTGTCAATAACGACTGATGTCTGCCTATGCCACTGAAGCGTTTGTCTTGTCCTGAAGCCTAGGGTGGGGAGTGCATCCTTCAGTGGGTCCGCACCCCCATGCAAGCACATGGTCCGTCTGCCCCAGGCTCCCAGATGAGCAACCCCTGGAATGCCTGGAAAATGAACCATGCCAGCCCCTGTGTAATTTCCGTACTGTCATTTAGAACTTGGGCCCCTCTCGTGTTTGTGGCACGAGCATGCAATGTTTGACTCAATGCCCGCTCCAGGGAACTGGCAGGATGACGCACAGAGGCTGTGAGGGTTGTGTGAGCACCTGTTGCACTACAGGGTGGGGTGCAGGCCAACTCCCCCCTGGAGCTCTCCTTCCGCCTCTTCTCTATTCCTCCGAGACTCGGCAGCTGGCCGGCTGGGCCTCGTGGGCCCCTCAAGACCAATCCCTCATCTCATGGAACTGGCTCTCGGCTGGGGTGGTACGCCACACACCTCTCCTGCGATTTACATCACAGACCAGAGGCACTGACGCCCAGACCCTGACCCAGACACACCCTGCCGATTTGATTATACTAATTGCTGGGCTGATCATGTATCGAACCCCTGAGCGACGTTTGCTTTTACTTGATTTACGGGCACTTTGTTCTTGGCCTATAAATCCCTAGCCTGTATTTGCTGAAGGCGTGAGCCATTCTCCACCTGGCTGTCAGGGGACCTTTCCTAGTAAGTAAACTCACGTCTTTCTCTGCTGGGACTCTGAGCATGTTCTTTGGAATTGGTAAGTATTATGGGCAGGCACCCCAGATTTGCACCCCGAAACACAGACTTTACCTGGGTGGCCATGTGCTCAACCGAATTTCAGCCTCCTACGGTGTAACAAAGGAAGCATAGACTCTGGGGGCCGCTAACCATTTCCACCAGAGCTGAAGGGTAAGGACAATGTAGGGAAGACTCTTGAATCTGACAAACTGTGGGTCACTCTTTGAAGCCGATTGATTTCACTTCAGTCTCGCTGTCTTCAGCATCGTGTCCGTACTGCAATTAGAAATAAGCTTCTGAAGAGCCACGCCTCTGTGTAAAACTTTCATTGGTTCCCCAGTCCTTTCAGAATAAAGACCCAGACTAAATTTAGCTGAGGTCTTCTAGTCACAACTGGCCTGTACATGAAGACTCCCTTCCCCACTCTGCTTCCCTTCCTCTTACAACCCTCACAACTGCACTCACTTTCTTCAACCGACTGAAGTGCAGCGGGGTCTTGTTGTTGTTTTCGTTTTGGTTTTTTTTTTGTATTTGATGTTTTTTCCTCGAGATGCTATGCTGAGGCTCAAATCTCCTCCTCCTCTTTGAAGTCTGTTTTTTGTGTTTTCGTTGTTATTATTGTTGTTGGTCTGTTTGTTTTTGGCTTTGCTTGGATTCTTCCAGTCTTCCTATAGATACCATTTCCTCCATGGTGCTTTCCCTTCTAGGGCCCAGAGCTGTCCACATCGTGTTCCAGAAACACCTCGCGTGTCACATGCACCTCGTATCGAAATCTCCATTGTGATTCTCAGCTTCTCTGTATTACCAGAAAATCTATCAGCTCCTCAGGAAAAATGGGAGCCCTGATCCACTGTGCACCCAGAGGTTAGCTCAGAGCCAGCGCAGAGCAAGAACCAAAGAACTGACTGAATGAAAGAAAGGCGTAACCAACGAGAGAGCGCGGACGCCATCATTTATTGCAGCACATGAAAACACTCCTGATTTCCTGCCTGCTTCCTGTCTTTCTCAGGCTCAGGCTCCTCTGCTACATAATAAGGAACTTGTTACTTCTCTGACAAGTGGCAAAGAAAATGAATTACTTTGACAAGGAACATTAAAGCGTAGCATTCATCTTACATTCCCAAACATTGCTGGATGCCATGATCCCATGTTTTTGAGTTAGTCAGATTGTTTTCGGCAATCCCCACTGCAAGGAAGGGAAAATTGCCTATTGTAGAGGACGTGTCTATGACCCACCACTTAGCAGAGCCGTAGCAGCTTATTTGTGCATTCCCATGGCAACCACCGGTCCAACCCTGCATTGTAGTGTATTTGTCTAGACAGCACCAAATTCATCAGCACTTCCTCTTTTGTGTGCCTGATTTTAAACGGGCAGGTGTGTCTTCCACGTGCTCCTGGGAGAAAGAGAGATCTCTCTCTCCGTGTGTGAGTGCTAAAGGCACCCTCTAAGCATCTAAATGGCTAGTGTTGAAAGCTGCACCAATTTGAAACCTTTAGATTAATCAATGCTTTTTTTTCTTTTTTAATAAAATATTTCTAGAAATAAAGAACTAGAAATACATCCACATGGCCTGTCAACTCTTTCTAAAAATAGTTGATGTGAAAGAAAAAACTCACTAGCTTTTAAATTTTATGGCAAGCTAAGGAGCAGAAAAGTCTTTTAATTGCATTCTTCTCCTTGTCACCAGTATTTGGACAGAATACCAAACAATTCCAAAACCACAGATCAAACATTTGTTAACTTAGAGTATTTTTTTTTGAGAGGTTTTTGTTATAGGGCGCGTGCACGCGCCAGAAAGAGACAGAGAGACAGAAAGCAAGAAATCACCCCCCAGGGGGGATGGCCACGCCGCAATCCCTTCTCTTCCATTCTCCTCTCGGGATCTTGGGTACACATGCACACGTGCCTGGCATGAGTTTTAAGTCACCAGGTCCGAGACTCTAACCACGGTCGACTGCATGGAAGTCCAGCGACATAGCCATTATGCTAACTACTGGTCCCAAGAGTATTTTTGGTTTTCTCTTCAATGGTGGAATTTGAGCAGGAGTAAACCCTCAGGGCCAAGAAAGTTGAGACCTATTGAAACTCAGGGTCACTGCGTGTCTGAGGCAAGAGCCCTTCCTAGGACTTGTTTGGCCTTGAACCTCTGGCAGGCTGCAAGATCACTAGCAAAAGTTCACTAACAGCACTTTGGAATGAGAGACCTAGAAAGAACACATGCACCTCAGAGTTCGTGCAACCAGTGGCTTTGATCAGCTTATGGATATGAATAGAAACTTTGAATTACATTCGCTCACAGTAAATTATGTGACTGGTGACTGTGTATGCAAGTTCTTCTAATTTGTTGGTAACTGACTGGAGTCAGGCGGGGACATTTGGCATGGACCTCACATTCATAAAGGCCATCAAATTTAGAAATTTGACCCTATCTCCAAACTAGGATATACAAAAGGTCATAGACAGGCTGACAGGACTGGAACCAGATGGCATTCACCAGATTATTTAAACTTGGGTTCATTAGTGAGCCATATGAATTAGTATAGTTTATAATCATTGTTATTGCACGAAGCATAAACTATATCACATTGACTTGTGTGCGTGAAGCATGAATGTGTTACATTTAATGTTTAGCCTGTGGTATAGACTAAAGGTTTGTGTCCCCCCAGAAAATCTGTATGCTGAAACCCGCTCTCTTAGTGAGATGGCATTTGGAGATGAGAATTTTGGAAAGTGATTAGGGTTAGAGCGGGTCATGAAGGTACAGCTCCAATGATAGGAGGCCTATGAAAGACAAAATGACGTGAGATTGATCTCTCTCTCTCTCTCTCTCCCCTCACTAAGGAAAGGTCACGTGATGATGTAACCAGGAAGAGGCCTTCACCGAGAATAGGAGTTCCTAGTGCTCATCCCGTCACAGAAATATCAACATGAGCAGCCATCTATGCACAAAAAAATCTCCACAAGAGCTAAGGAGTCCAAGTGAGAGAGATTTTAGCACCTGGTGGGGCACAGACAGCTGCACTGAAGAGGGTAGGAAGGACGGCTTCACAGTACCTACACCACCCCGCCTCCACGCCACCTCAGTGTGGTATGAAAAGAGATTCGCTCCACGTGGAGGAGAGTAAACAGGCTCCCATGCAAGGCTTGCCCCACTGAATGCTGATGCCATGCCGTCCTCATAGTCCTGCGTCCCACAAAGCCCTCAGTGACTCCAGTCCCCAGGTCAGTATTTCTAGACTTAGACTTCAACTTACTCTCAAATGATGCGGGTCCTTATGGATCCCCACCCCTGAAGTAAAGGTTGGCCTCCATGAACCCTGGCTGTGACCCTTGTGTACCCAGCCTCCAGCTCATCTTTGGGAAACCAGAACAAGACCAGACAGCCTGATGACTTCAGAAGCAACCCATCAGCCACTCCTCCCAGAATCTATGGATAGACTGACCGGTACAGGCTTTTTGGTTGTCGTTTGTTTGTTTTTCCTAAAGTCAATCTGAATCTGAAAATATAGATACAAATAAATGAAATTAGGAAGATAATACATCAATAAAACCAGAAGTTCAGCAAAGTCTACGTCTTTAAATGCTCAGACAACCAACACAAGGACTCAAGGATCACAAATAATCAGAATCAAGGATCACAAATAACACCACCAAAGGAACAAAATAAAACATCAGTAACCTTCCATAAAAAATACCGTAGATCTTGACAGAGAGATCAAAAAATCATCTTAAAGAAGTTCAGTGAACTATAAGAGAAAATATAAATACAAATAAATGAAATTAGGAAAATAATACGTCAATAAAACCAGAAGTTCGACAAAAAACTAGAAATCATAGAAAAAGAATCCAACAGAAATTCTGGAATTAATGAATGAAGTAAAAAATTCCGTAGAGAGATTCCACATGTCAGCTGCATACTAGATCAAGCAGAAGAAAGAATCAGACTTAAAGACAAGTCATTTGAGATCACCTAGTCAGAGGAAGAAGAACAACAAAGAAGAATGAAAAAGAAATTTCAAGGGCCAGTAGTCGGTATGGTGGTTAAGACAGTAGATACCACATAGCCAACTCATAGTTCAAGTCCCAGACCTGGTGGCTTGAAACGCATACAGGGTGCATGTTCATGCACCCCTAAAATCCTATGAGGAGAATGAAGGAAAAGGGATTGTAGTGTGGTTATCTCCCCTGGGAATATTTTCCTCCCCCTCCGTCTCTTTCCAGCTAGTGCATGCATCCTATGGTAAAAATCTAAAAAAACAAACACAAAAACAACAAAAAAAAGAGTTTTAGAAATCCTATGCGACTTGCAGAACACCATCAAGCACACCAATATATGCATATGGAGGTACCATAGGAAGCAGAGAAAGGGAAGAAAAGCTTATTTAAAGAAATAATGACAGAAAGCTGCCCAAATTTGAAGATGGAAACGAACATCCAGATTGATTAAAGCCAAAGGACCCCAAATAGATTAAGCATAAAAATAAGAGATAAAACACCAAGACACATTCTAATCAATTCTCAAAAGGCAAAGGCAAAGAGAATTTTGAAAATGGCAAGAAAAAGTATTGTGTCATATAAAAGGGAAACTTTATTAGACTATCAGTCAGTTTCTCACCAGCAACCTTTTAGGCCAGGATAAAGTTAGATAATCTATTGAAAGTGCTAAAAGTAAAAAATGAACCAAAAAAAAAAAAAAAAAAAAAAAAAAGGGAAGGAAACTGAAAGAAAAGGAAAGCTGCCGACCAGGATTCCTAGGGTACCACACCTGACAAGGCCGCCTCTCAGACATGAAGAACCTATAGGCTCTCCCAGGTACACAGAAGCTGAGGGAGCACACCACTACATCTTGTCCTACAGAAAACGCTGAAAAGAGTTCTTCAAGCTGAAATGGAAGCCCTCTACTAACAACTTGAAAATGTATGAAAGCGTAAGATCCAATGGAAAGGTCAAGATGCAGGCAAATTCAAAACTCTCTAATATTGCAATAGCAGTATATAAATCACTTATAATTCTAGCATGAAAGTGAAAAGACAAAGCTATTGGAAATAAATACTTTATTACTGGATGCATAAAATAAAAAGATGTAAAATTTGGAATCACTAACAAAATGTGAGGGCAAGAGATTAAAGTGGAGAGTTTTTGTATGTGCTGAGTTAGGTTGTTATTAACTTGAACTTGACTGCTATGACTAGAAGATGTTTATGTAATTCCCATGGTAACCATGAATAAAAAGCCTATAGCATGCACATAAAAGAGAAAAAAGGAATCAAAGCATACCATTACAAAAATCTCATCAAATTGTAAGGGAAGACAGAAAAGGAAGAAGAAAAACAAACAAAAGGAAAACTAAATGGCAATTTGGTAATCCCCCTCACCTATCAATAATTACATTATTATTATTTGCTGCAGAGTGGATGTGCTCACCAGAGAAAGACAGAGAGGGAGGAAATGGAAAAGCACCCATTGTGGGGGGGAAAGCCACGACACAATCCCTTCTCCTCCACTCTCCTCCTGGGACTTGGGGGCACACGTGCACACATGCCTGGTGTGTTTTACAATCCTCTGGGTCCAGGACTTGAAATTCAGAGTGGGCCATGTGAGGCTCAGCTGGCCTTAACCACCATGCCACTGGCTGACCCTCCATACTTACTTTCAATTTTTTTTTTTTTTACTTACTTTAAATGTGAAAAGATTAAATTCTCAGTCAGAAAACATAGACTGGATGAATGGGGGAAAAACAAACACACACAAAAACATGATCCGACTACACATCCTGCAGGAGAGTTGCTTTACCTTTAAATTCACACATCCGCTCATAGTGAACAAACTCAGAAAGATACCACCTTCGAGCAGTAACCAAAGGACAGTAGATATAGAGTAGACATAGCTTGTCTTACCTCAGAAAAAAATAGACTTAAATTTGAAAACTGTCACGAGAAACAAAGAAGGTCATTATATAATGATAAATTCTTTAAGAGGATATAAAATGATAAATACACATGCACCCAACACTAGTGTACCTAATTTACATGAAGCAAATATTAAGAGAGAAATTGGAGCAATACAATAATAGTGGGGAACTTTAATATCCCTCTCTCAAAAATGAATAGATCATCCAGACAAAAAGATGAGTAAGGAAACAGGAGATTTTATCAAAACTACATGCCAAATGGGTTTACCAGACATACACAGACTATTCCAAATGTTTATCCCAAAGCAAATAAATACATATTCTTTTCAAGAACATTTGGAACATCCTTTAGGATAAATCTTATGGTAGGCTACTAAAGAAGTATTAACATATTTAGGAATATTGAAATCATATTAAGTACTTTTTAAAAACACAGCAATGTAGAAACCAATAAGAGGAAGGATATTGAAAAATTCTTAGATGTTCAAAATGTTCCTGGAAAACGTACATTATGTAAAAAGTATGCATGGATTGAAAGTAGTTTTTTTGCACCCAAATAAATATGTACTTTAATTCTATTTTCCCATGAACTTTTAAAGATCCTCTTGCATGTGAAAACTAAACAACACATTTGTAGGTAACCAAGGATCAAAGAAAAACTCTAAAGCAAAACAAACAAAGAAACAAAAACTTGAAACGAACACAAAGAAAACAAAATATAAGAGGAGAGCTTATAGCAAGGAATGCATACATTTGTTTAAAAAAAAAAATCTCAGCTCAGCCCTATAGCTCAGTGGTTGAGGGAGCCAGATCTCACATGGTCACCTCTAGTCTAAGCCTTGGCTCTGGGGTTTGAGAATCATGCTGGGCTTGTGTGCATGCATGCCCACAATCCCAACAAGAGGAAGAGACACAAGACTGTAGCATGACCATGCCCCACTAAGGGATGCTTTCTCTCTCTCTCTTTCTCTGATGAGTTCATGCACATTCTGACAACTAAAAAGAAACAAGAAAGAAAGAAAAAATTCTCAGATAAACAATTTAACTTTATATACAAGGAACTAGAAAAGAAGCAAACTAAGTCCAAAGTTAGTAAAAGAGAAAAAGTAATAAAAGTCAGAGCAGAAATAAGTGAAATACAGACTGGAAAAATAAGAAAAAAGATCAATAAAAGTATGAATTTTTTAAGGTTAAAAAAACTGACAACTGTTTAACTAGAGTTAGTAAGAAAAAAGAGAAGACTCAAATGAAAGAGGAAACATTACAGCAGATACCATCAAATCACAAAAAAATTATTAAACACTCCTATTAAGCATTGTATGACCCCCAAAAAGGGGAGGGGAAGCATAAAATAAATAGATAAATTCCTGGAAACATGCAAAGACAGACTCATGAATAGAAAATATGAACAGATCGGGAACAGCAGTTAGCATAATGGCTATGTCACTGGACTCCCATGTAGTCGACCAGGGTTCAAGGCCTGGACCTGGAGGCTTAACCTCACTCCAGGCACATGTGTGTGCGTGCCCAAGATCCCTAGAGGAGAATGGAGGAGAAGGGATTGTGGTGTGGCCATTCCCCCTGGGGGGGGGCGTGATTTCTTGCTTGCTGTCTGTCTGCCTCTGTCTTTCTAACAAGCACACGCACCCTATAGCAAAAATCTCACATATATATATATATATATATAAATAATGAGTAAGGAAATTGAAATGATAATCAAAATTCTCCCAATAAAGACAAGCCCAGGACCTAATGATTTAACCAGTGAATTTGACCAAATACATAAAGACAAATGAAAGTCAATCATTCTGAAACTTTTTCTATGAATGAAGAGAAGTTAATACTCTCAGTATAATTTATGAGGCAAGCATTATTCCCATACCGAAAGCCAGACAAAATCACTGTAAGAAAAGAAAATTACAGACCAACATAAAGTAATACTAACCAAAATAATAACAAACCAAATTCAATGCACATTAAAAGTATCATTAGCCATAATTGAGTGGAATTCATCCCTGGGATGCAAGGATGGTTCAACAAATACAAAACAATAAATGAGAAATAACACATAAAAATAATGAAAAATGAAAATCATACAGTATCTCAATAGATGCAGAAAAAGAATTTTACAAAATTCAACATCCTTGGGACCAGCAGCTACCGTAATGGCTATGTCGCTGAACTCCCATGTAGCTGACGGCGGTTTGAGTCCCGGACCTGGTGGCTTAAACTCACGCTGGGCGCGTGTGTGTGCGTGCCAGAGATCCAGAGAGTAGAGTGGAGGAGAAGGGATTGTGGCATGGCCATCCCCCCGGAGGGTGATTTCTCATTTTCTATCTCTGTCTTTCTGGCGAGTGCATGAGCCCTATAGCAAAAACCTCTTCAAAAAAAAAAAAAAATTCAACATCCTCTCATAATAAAAAACACAACAAAACAAAACAAACTTCTCAACCAATTAGTTATAAAGGGAATGTAGCTCAACATAATAAAGGCCACATATGAGAAGCCCACAATGCTCAAAACGTATTTTCTATAAGATTAGGAGTAAGGCAAGAGCATCCATTGACTTCCTATCTGTACAATGAAAACCATGAGGCAAGAAAGAACCTGAAGACAAAAATATTTGGAAAATGAAAAGATACGTGTTGGAAGAATTGAGATGGTTAAGCTGGCCATATTACTTAAGCTGATGTACACATTCACTGTGATTTGTTAAAAAGACTACTGCTTTTTTTTTTTTTTAAATAAGCTTGTTTTACTTATTTCTTCATAAGGGAGAGCTAGATAGGCATCCTCAACAGGGTTTCACCATGTCGTTATCCTTCCCTTAGCCTCCCAGTCAACCAGGACTATGGGCTTGTGTTCAGATCAACTAGGGGATCCAAACCTGATCCTCTGATATAACCCCAGTATTCATGTGCCAGTGCCCTACTGCCTGCACCATTGTGGGTGGGTCTCAATACAATCTTTATCTAAATTCCAATAAAATTTTCACAGAAATAGAAAAAAAAACCCATGAAATTTATATGGAACCTTAAAAGAATAGCCAAAGCAATCTTGATCAAGAAGAACGAAGTTGGCATATCACAGTACTTGATTTCAAAATGTACTATTAAGGTATAATCAAAACAGTTTGGTCATGGAATAAAAACAGATAGAGAACATTGAAACAGAATCCTTAAATCCACACATTTATAGTCAATTGATCTTTGACAAAGTTCTCAAGCGTACACATGAGGAAAGGATAACATCTTCGACAAGTGATGCTGGAGACTGGATATCCACAGGCAGAAGAATGAAATCAGACCCTTTAATTATACCATATACAAACATTGACTCATCATGCTATGAAAGACCTAACTGTAAGACCTGAAACTGGAAAATAATTAGAACAATGATTTTTTGGGTGTGAAACTAAAAGCACAGGCAACAAGTCCAAAAATAGAAAAATGAGATCGATTTAAAATAAAAAGCTCTGCAGGAACAAGCAGTTAGCGTAATGGCTATGTCGTTGGACTCCCACGTAGTCGACCACGGTTCGCGTCCTGGACGCGGTGGCTTAAAACTCACGCCGGGTGCGTGTGTGTGCGTGCCCAAGATCCCAAGAGGAGAATGGAGGAGAAGGGATTGCAGTGTGACCATCCCCCCTGGGGGGGGTGATTTCTCGCTTTCTGTCTCTATGTCTCTCTCTGTCTGTCTGGCAAGCGCACGCGCCCTATAGCGAAAACCTCTCCCCCCCCCCCAAAATAAATAAATAAATAAAAAGCTCTGCAAAGCAAAAAGAACAATCAAGAGTGAAGAGACAACTATGGAATGGGAGAAAATATTTGCAAACCATATATCTGATAAGGGGTTAATAGCCAAAATATATTAGGAACTCAAACAACTAACGAGCAAGAAAACAGCTAACCAGACTAAAGACTTGCAAAGGATCTGAATAGATATTTATATATATAAAAAAAGACACAAATGGCTTGAAGGCCATATAAAAATTCTTAATATTTCTAATCATCAGAGAAGTACAACCACAATCATGCTGAGATATTACTTTATATCTGTTATAATGGCTGACATCACAAAAGTAAAAGTGTTGGCGAAGATGAAAAAAAGGAAACCTTTGTATACTGTTGGTGGGAATATGGGATGATAGAGACGTTATGGAAAATAGTATAAAGTTTCCTCAAAAAATAAAAACAGAATTATCAAATGATCTAGCAATCCCACTTCTGAGGATATAATTTAAAAAAACGAAATCAGTATCTTAAAGATATATTTGCTTCTTCACATTTATTATACAGCATTATTCACAAGAGCCAACATATAGAATAAACCTAAGTGTCCATCCATTGTTGGATGAATAAAGAAAACTTGATATATATAATATCCATTGTGTGTATGTGTGTGTGTGTGTGTCCATATATGTATGAAGATAATATATTATGAAGATAATTATAGCACCTTCCTCATACAGGAGTTATGTGGCTTAATTGAGTTAAAGCATGTGGTGTGCTTTAGTTGCTTATTAAGTGTTAATTCTTAATACTTTTATTAAATTGACGGGATCACTCATACTTACATCTAACACATAAATCCAAGTAGTTTATCAAAAAGAATAACAACATAAATAATGCAGACATTTACCCTCTCCGATCTATTAATATTCAACTAGTGAATGCCCCAGAGGGAGGGTGATATGGGAAATGTGGTAGGAAGGGGACTGTCCCCCGTCAATTTTACTTCCTTGTTTTTGAGCTTCTGTGCTTCCTAGGGTAAGCATCTTGCAGCCTTCAGTATGATTCTAGATTTTCAATATCTGCACTGCTTGAGCAGTTTCCCTATATTGTGAGCTAGTTTACAACTGAGAAAGAGAAGGTGCCCACCTGAAGATGAGAGTGATTCCAACGTGGGTGAAAGACTGTCTGTGTTGGACTGATTGGCAGATGCTTGGGTTCTTTAGCAGAATCCCTTCACAAAGGATGACTTTGAATGTTTCCAACTTGACTTCAATGCTGACTTTAGAATCTTGTTCCTGCATAAATTGAAACTCTTCGGTATACCAATGGGCTCCTTGATTCCTCGCAATAATTTTTGGCTATGAAAGCTGGTATATCTCGGGAACCAGCAGTTAGTGTAATGGCTATGTCGCTGGACTCCCACATAGTCGACCGTGGTTCGCGTCCCAAACCCGGTGGCTTAAAACTCACGCCGGGCGCATGTGCATGTGTGCCCAAGATCCCGAGAAGAGAGTGGAGGAGAAGGGATTGCGGCGTGACCATCCCCCCTGGGGGGTGATTTCTCGCTTTCTGTCTCTATGTCTCTCTCTGTCTGTCTGGCAAGCGCACACGCCCTATAGCGAAAACCTCTCAAAAAAAAAAAAAAAAGCTGGTATATCTCCATTAGAAAAACCTCTAGGCCTCAATTTTAGTCATGATTTTTTGAGACATGGACATATTTTCCTCTATAGAAAGGAAAATATTAAGATTTTAATCATGGAGTCTAGCAAGTGGCACAATGGTAAAGGAGCTGGACTCTCATGTGTTAGACCATAGTAGTTTGAGTCCCAGATCTGGCAGCTTAAAACTCATGGTGGTTACGTGTGTGTGCATGCCCAAAATCCCACGAGGAGAATGGAGTAGAGGAGATTGTAGTGTGGCCAGCCCCTACAGGGCGATTTATCTCTTCTGTCTCTCTGTCTCTTTCTATCTCTCTGACGAGTGCATGAACCCTTTAGCAAAAATTGTTTTAACAGAAGAGTATTAAGAGTTCATTCATTTAAGAAAAACTATCATCAAATTCATCATTAACTATTATAAGAATCACATAAGAATGAAATGACCCATAGAAATTTATAAGAAATGATTAGCACTCAATGGCACTAATTCATAGTGTGTATGGTCACACTGCAGTTATCCATGCAGAGGCCCCTACGTATTTTAGAGCTAAACCAAGAGTGCTAGCATCAGGCCTGTCACTAAATGTGTCTTGACATTAGATTTCCAATATATCAAATTCAAAACCACAAAACATTGCCAACTAGAAATGTTGAAATGGGAATTTCAGCTTGATTTTTGTTTTTGTTTTCTTTTTGCCTCCACTCTGATTATTGCCCTTTAGGAGGGATTCCTAACCTATTCTGGATCATTGACCCTCTGAAATTCCAAGACCTCCCTCTAAAACACACACACACACACACACACACACACACACACACCATGCCCACACTCATGAAAAAGCATCTATATACAGGGAAGTGGGAACCCCTGGTCTAAGACCCCCCCGATCAGAATTCAAGGCATTTTCTCATTAAGCTTCTGTCTACCTTCCTTGTCTCATCTCTAGATAGCAGCTCTTCAACCACAATTCTGCCATTGTGTATCAGACCACATTCAGCTCCTGGCCTTCTAGTTTGTGGTTCCACCTTATCCCAGCTATAGCTGCTGAGACCCACGTTCGGCAGGTGTAACTTAACCATACTGTAGCTCACTTGCACCCTAGTTCTTTATTTCTGTCCTAGGGCTTTTCTGAAAGGAAGGCAAGGATGTTTCTGAGAACTTCATCAACTGCAGCAAACTTGAAAGTCTGAAATAGTTAACAATCCGTAGGGCAACTCATGGCCAGTGGAGAAGAGCTTATGCATAAGCACTTCCAGCCTTTCAGGTGCATGATTCTGAGGTGTATTTTACACAATTCCTCAATCGATCCTAGCGGTGGAATTCCAGTTGCCCACCAAGGGTCTCCCTTGATAATGCACCTTATATTGCGTCTCTTCTTTTTTTGTTCTACTCATTCTAGACTACTCCCTGAGATTATATCCTGAAATAAATGGCTTGTGTGCAATCTCATGCCTAAGCCTTTGCGTTTTTAGGAGAAACTAAAACTCAAGCACACAGAACTACACGAAATAATTTTAGTTTTATTCTGTGCCTTTCCATATGCTCATTCTTAAGCTTAGATTACCCTTCTCTGTTTCGATTAGGAAAGTCTCTTAAAAACCCCTGCTCAAATATTATCTTATGCCTCAGATCATAAACTGACTTAGGCCTATAGAAGATGCTATTTGTTCCATAGAGTTTTTTTTTTTTTTTTTTTCTGTAAACATCCTTGCTGTCTATACTTCTTTGTCTTCTCGGTGTAAGATATATAAGATATATGGAGTTAGGGAGAACCATTATCTTCTATTCATATTGGTATTTTCATATAGCAACAATTCATAAGTATTTGATAAAATATTGTTGACCAGTAAATAAATATGAGACAGCTCTGCAAATAGTAAAGAGTAACTAACTTGAATTAATTTGATGCCTCTTACAGGTTGTATGACTTTGGAAATGCCACTTAAACCAGGAATACATTTGGCTGCAGTTAACAGAAACTGACCTGTCATCTCCTAGTCAGAGAATCTATTCTCACATAACAAAATCCAAAGAACTGCGGAACCAATATTTCTGGTTCTTTTTGCTTTTCTTTCCTGGTCTCATAATGGCTATGCTAATGAGAGTCCTAAAATTTACACAAAAGGCAGGGAAAATAGTGGAAAACACAGAGAGCCATGTTTGGCCTTTAAAAAGAAAAAAAAAAAAAAAGAGCATATGTAAATTTCCTAGAAATGCTATAGATCTCTTCTTTACAAGCTCTGAGCCCGAACTGTGTTATACACCCATAGCAGTAGGGCTGGGAAAACAAACACCTAGGCGGAAGAAAGACATATTTCTTTTTCAAACACCATCAGGATTTTGTTAGCAATGAAGGTGGGATGATTAAATGAATGGATGTCAGGTAGGCAACCAAGACTATGCCTCGTTTTCACTTTGTAAAATGGAGTTAATTATACCTAACCTACCAGCTCTAGAGCCTCATAAGGTTCACATTAGATAAATATATGTAAAAGAGTTTTGCAAAAGACTACACAGATGATTAAATTTATCATATTATGCATATAATATCAAAATATTATTCTATCCAGCACTGAACTAAATCATGTTTTACATACAGTTACATATATTTATTAAGAACTTATATTAATAAAATAAATGTACCTTGTACTTCTGAAAGGGGTGCTTACACATTACGCCCTGGGTGACTGGATTTTCTTCTGTTGGGATGTATGGAACTATCACCATAGCAATAATGGTAACCATAACAGTAAGGTCACCCACACTTCATTACAATTTAATGACAGAAACGGAAGGAAAATATCTTGTCATTTTAGTTGAACGGGAGAATTTTGGTGAGAACATATTGTAACTTGGCCAGTACATCTGCACTCTTAAGCAAACAATACCGAAAGCCAAAATATCAACTTTATAGCTGATTTCAAAGAGCCAGTGTTTTGAAGCATGGTGTCCTTGGGTGCCATAGGAGCCATGGGCTGAGTGGGAAGAACTCACACATTGAAGCGTCCACTTCACCTCCTACGACTCTGGGCATGGCCTGTCTTGCTCTGGAAGCAGAAAGCCTTCTGGTCCTCCAGCTAGCAAAAACCAAACACATCACAGCCTTAAAATTTCATTTAATTTTTAAAAGGCTGCTTTATTCTACCATAAAACTCTATTAAATATTGGGTTAAAACTTCATTAGCTATTAATTCTTGTATCAGAAATAATGCAGTTTATGATTCTGAGGACAAGGGCTGGATATCTTTCCTTCATTTTACCAAAGGGTTATAATTTCACATACATACATCTTCAGAGTATAACCTGGCATCATTGTGACACTCCAGACCAAAATACTTAGGGACATTTTTCTTCATTAATAAATTTACATGATCCCACAAATCAAAATTTACAATAGCTCCTTAATGATGTAGTTAAAAGTCATTTTGAATTTTTTCAATTGTCCCCAATATGTCCTTTAGAGCTGCTTTATGTATACATCAAATGGTACACATATATATCAATTTCTACACCTGTATATAGGGATTACATATAAAGGGACTTCAAAAAGTCTATGGAAGATGGGCCGGGGGCTCCCGCCCCTGCTGTGCAGCTGGGCGCCGGGACAGCCTGGCCCCACCCCCCCTGGGGGGGGGGGGGGGCGGCTAGCCTCTCCAGCACTGGATGGCCTGGAGGCCAAAACAAGGTTGAAGAACTTGCAACTTGAGAAGATGATAATTACCAGCCCTGCATTACCTCAGGGGAAAACAAGAACTACTCTGCCATTTTTAAGGAAGCCAGATACCCAAGGACAACTCACACTGCAGATCCCCACACCACCATTCCTGGTAACTACAAGATGACTGCTGTGCCGCATCAGCTGATAATCATCCCTGCGTACCAGAACTGCTTTCCTGAAACTGCATTCCCTGGAGACTCACCTACACTTGTGGATCTGCAGGAGACCCTCCCTTAATCCAACCCTGAATAGAATCTATGCTCCCTATTGTCAAAAACTTTATGAGCTGATAATTGGAACTCGTGGCCTCTCTCCCTTTACTTGTATGTATCACTTTTTCAATAACTCTTCTGGAAGACAACTGTATATAGCAGAGATAGTGTAATGGGAGAGTGGGAAAGGGCAGAGGGACAAACATAGGGAAAAAAAAAGAGGAAGAGAAAAAATATATATATATACATAAGCAAGAAAGTAGAAATGGAATATTATTGATGATAACATGCTTGATTAAGTCACTATGCAGACTATTCTAGATGGGAAATTACATTTAGTACGTTGTGATGATGCTCAGGGAATGAATGTTAGGTAACAAAACAAAAAAAGAAAACGGTAAAACTATTCGTACCATTTTAAAAAAAAATGGATATTTGATGGTTGCAGTGAGCGGTATGGGCCCAGTTGGGTTCTACTTTATAGTATGCTCTTTTTACCCAATGAGGTTTAGGCCTAAAGTCAGACTTGAGTTCATGTATAGGTATGTGTCAGCTGCAATAACTATTGGATATATTTAGACTAATTAAGTTCACTGACAGATCATTTGGGGAGGGGGGAGGCACGGAGGGCAATCGTGGATGCCAGGGACAATGTGGGAGGAGGATGGGTCATAATAGAGGGAGGGGGATGGGGAATCCAGGATGGTAAAACAAAAGGCAAGGTATGCAGGACACAAGAATTGGGAAATTATTTGCTGAGAACATATATGTTGATGTGCTTGATTAAGCCAATGCACAGTGTATTTTGCATGGAAAATTCATTTGTGTGTTGTGATGGGAAAAAAAATTATAATAAAAAATAAACTATAAAAAAAAGAGAGAAGAGGAGAGAGAAGGATAACAAGTGAACAATAGAGAGGATGTTAGTGAGAAACAGATATGGTTTACTATCTGTTGATGATGACGTGTATAGTATTCTCAACTGGACTGGTCTGGGAAGTATTTCATGATGGGCGAAGTCTTTTAACAAGCAAAATGAGAAATAGTGATTGACTGTTTTAAAAAATTATAATAATGATAATTATTGGGAAATGCATGGAAAAGACATTGAATGATAAAGCGGGGAGATTGATGTCTCTGTATTGACTGACATGCATGGCATTCCCTTTTGAAAAAGCAATGGAAGTCAATGTAAAGTTATATGTAATCCAATGTAATATAAAGAAGATTATGATGATAATATAAAAAAAAAGTCTATGGAAGATGAAATTAAACTACAAGTTTATTTTGGTACCAAAAATTTTTGGAATTCATGCATTTTTTAAATAACTTGCATTTTCCGGTACCTTTTGAAGACCTCTCACATATTTGTAATGATAAGTATCACGGAGTTGACTTATTCTGTTGTGTAACTTATTTCTCTAGCACTGTGCTGTCGAGTGTGGTCACCACCAGCTATCCAAAACTCGAAATGTACGAACTGACGTGTGCTGTAAGAACAAAATTTACATCAAACTCAGAGGACCTAAAACAAACTGAAAGAATGCAAAGTATTTCATTAGCGTGTATAGTGATTCTATGTTGAAATGATAGCAGCTTAGATATGTTGGTTTAGGGACAATGTTTTAATTATGAAAATTAATTTCACTGTCTTATTTTACTTCCTGAAGACGGCACTTAGAAAAGTCGAAAATACTTAAATGTGGCAACATATTATGCTTTGGACAGTGCTGCTCCAGTCCCTGCGCTTTCTACAACTTAGAGATGAAGCGCTTAAGGTTTAGTTAAACATTTCCAGTGAGGTTTACTGTAGATAGTGAAAGGTATTTTATGTGAAAGTAGTCTGTATTTTCTTTAATTAAAAAAAAATTAACTGCCAGAGGGCTCATGTACTCTCCGGAGAAGAGGGGCCCCCGGTGTGGCAGATCATGCTGCAACCCTTTTCCCTCCATTTCTCCTCTCTGGCAGGATCTGGGGTTCTCATGCACACGTGTCCAGTGAGTTTTCAAACCGTGGGGCAGGATTTAAACTGTGGTCAGCTGTTAGGATCTGGCTCCTAACCTGCACCTAACCCTGCTGTGGGGTCGGCCTGCTAGTGCTACCTTGTTCGTTAGCGTTTGGCCGCTGAAGTGAGGCACTGGCGCTCTGATTTATCTATGGCAAAACTGCATGTTTCCCTTTTATGACCGGAGTAATCCACGTGAAATATTACTTTGCCACTTTATGGACGTCTGGCTTCTCATCAACAATTCACCCACTGATTTCAATGCCAATCGATAATCCTTGCCTGCGTCAATAATTTTATCAGGGATTGAAAATAGCTAGTGTCCAATTTTGTCATTCCTTACATGCAATTTATCGTTCTTCTTCTATAAAATGGAGGTTGATTAACTCAAGCCATTTGATTGCTACGAATACTTATTGGAAAGGTATGATTAATTCTTATCTTTCTTAATCACCAATTTTCAAAGTAAAGAACTGACTTAATAGCTGCTACGAATGATGACAAAGTACTTCTTTTCTGGTTTTTTATTTTTTGAATATTGTGATGAACTCATTTTTTTAATACACAATGTGTTTTGATCAATTGTTTGTTTGTTTGTTGTCTTTGCCATAGGGGGCATGTGCTTGCCAGAGAGAGAGACAGACAGGGAAAGTGAGCAATCATTCCGTGTGGGGAGGGCACATCACAATCCCTTGTCTTCCACTGTCCTCTCAGGATTTTGGGCATGCACGCACACGCACCTGGTGTGATTTTCAGGCTGTCAGGTCTGAGACTTGAACTGACTGCCTTCGGCCACGTGTGTGTCCAGCACCTTAATCACCACTCCATTTGCTGGTCCCTGTTTTGATTGACTTTAATCACTATTCTTTGATGCTTGAATTTTCACTGCTTGGATTGTGAGAGCCCATTAAGTAGGTTTTAGTGTCTTTTAGAAACAACCTCACCGATCCCGGAAAACTTTCTTGCTCTCTGGCACAGCGATAGATCCAAGGCCCGCCTTGCATTC